>NC_048223.1:115399750-115699750 GCF_002007445.2 Ailuropoda melanoleuca
TCTAAATATGTGGATTCTGTTCACACTGGAGGCAAAGCCACTCATCTTCTCTGGGATTTGGTTCCTCCAGCCACAATCCGGGTTGATCTCTGAAGTTCCTTCCAGTTCTAAAGCATGATGGTTTTAAGTTTAAAATTACACACGTTATATCAAATGGGCTCTTATTGCATAGAGCTTATTCGTCATCTTATCCACGTTAAATTACATTCACAGAAAAAAAAAATCCATTCTCTGCAATTCACATATATCCACAAACACATCCATAATACGGCTGGTGGTTTCAAATTTATCCCAAGATATTATCTCAGTTGTAAAGTCTTTTTCCCATTACAGATAAATTATAAACCATCTGAAATCTTTAAGGTTTGCATGCCTTCTTCAATCAGTTTCTATGCCGCACCCACCCAACATACGCTTCCTAGAAGATGTTCTAGCCGTTCTGTTTCCAAGTCAACTGATTTCAGCAATCAATGCGGTCCTCAGGCAGGTCCGCGAGAGCCAGGCTTTAATTGGATGGGTTGCCCAGATTTCTAAATTCAAACTAGGTATTTACAAATGTCCAACAGGGTAAGTCTCTCTCTTGGCCAGGTGATCATTACCAGGCTAGACAACTTTAAACGAAACGTAAGACAATGGCCATCATCATTATTCTGATGGTTTGGCACAGATTCCTACTAGGAGAGCTCCCAGGAGCCAGAGACAATTAAAGTCTGAGTTCGGAGAAGCTGCCCCCAGCGTCAAGCACTGCTGATTAGAATGATTTGGGGAGTGAAGCAGTTTTGGCAAATTGGCCTACGTCTTCAGGGAGGAGGTCTGGCCACGTGAAACACTCTGGCCCGACCTCAGTTTCAGCCTGGCCCTACCATAAATCCTCTGAATAAATGGGGGCAAATCTTTAAGCACTCTAGGTGCCAAAGGGTGTTTGACTAGAACCCCTCTGCCACCCTTTCTAGGTCTACAGTTCTAACCTGGACGTCCTGGGAATCCTTCCTCGGGACCCTGTTATACACCCCTATCACCTGTATGTCCCCTTGGTGCACCTATGTACACTCATCATTTTCTCTCTTTCTCTCCACCTAAGCTGAAGCACCATGATGCCAGGGCTGTTCTGTCCCTGATAGTCCTACAGTCCAAGGCAGAGTATTAGAGGGTAGTAGACACATCTTCATATTAATAATAACTGGGGTGCCTGGGTGGCTCAGTCGTTAAGCGTCTGCCTTCGGCTCAGGGCGTGATGCCAGTGTCCTGGGATCGAGCCCTGCACTGGGCTTCCTGCTCCACTGGGAGCCTGCTTCTTCCTCTCCCACTCCCCCTGCTTGTGTTCTCTCTGTCTCTGGCTGTCTCTCTCTGTAATAAATAAAATCTTAAAAAATAATAATAATAACTAATATGCTTACAGAGCGTTCAATATATCACCCACTATTTTAAGTACTTTACACAGATTGCCTTAATCCTCTCCATCACCCCAAAAGTTAGCTATCATTATTATTCTCATTTTACATATAAAGAAACAGAGGACCAGAGAGGTTAGGGAAAGTTACTAAAGGTCACAGGGAAGCAAGTGATCTGGCTTCACATCCCAGCTCTTAATCATAGTGCTACACTGTCTCTTAAAAGAATGCCCCATGGACGTAAGTGTGGAAGCTTAGCAGCCGAAGTACCTCATTCCTTCAAACAGTTCAGGGAGTTAACTTGAGCCGTACCCATAATATTTTTTAATATCTGAATCCCCATAGTTCTAGAACTCCAACCACAATTTTTTCTCTACCTTCATTATCTGTGGGTTTGGGGTCCAATTGTAGAAATCACCTGGGTGAGCCCTGACTTTGTTAAAACTTTACAAATTCTCTTAAAAAAAAAAATTCCACAATCTCCATAGGTTCATGGCAACAGCTGAAGTAAAGTAAGGACATGGGGACAAGACGCAGAGCCAGATGTAAAGATAAGAATTCTAAGAGGAGGCAAAGGAGGGGGAGAAAAATTCAACACAGGGCCACACCTGGAGCGACAAAGATCCGTGCAGCTGATAGAATGGTCACCGTTCTAGGGCCCGGGAAAAGGAGAAAGTGAGAGGAGGAGGGACAGAAAGAGGCAGGGTGGGAGGAAATGCATTGCAGACAGTACACATGCCGGCTCTGGAGTCACGGTGCTGGAGCTGGGAGCCTGGTTCGGCCACGGGCCGAGTTAGCTGCCCTCTCCGAGGCTCCACATCCCCCATCCGATGCACTGGGAGCCACAAAGGCTCCTAAAGACAACAGTGCCCGGCACACAGAAGGCACTTAGGAGCGGGCGATTGGGACAGAGACTTGCAAAAAGTGAAGTTTCACAATACAGGAAGATCAACACACCATTTTGGCCCCACTTGCAAAAAGTGAAGTTTCACAATATCAGGAGATCAACACACCTTTTTGGCCCCCTAGAAGCCATGCTTGTTGTGATGAGTAAAATGTACTCGCATGGATCTGAAAGCAAAAAGTCTACTCTCCATGCCCACCAGCCCCCAGCATCAAAGGATGCAGCCCATGGGAAAGATAGGAGAAAACATGCCAAGCAATGGGGCATTCATTCTCTCTTGGTCAGACTTGTTCCTGAGGAAACAAGCTCAATGTTTATTCTGGGACCAAACATTGAATCCTAAAGTATGGCCCCACTAGCATCTTGCAGAGGGAGGTGGGAGCAAGTAATTAAATGTAAACTACAGGCACTTCATGAACCTTTCAGAGTGTGGATCTTTCTTCTGGAAAACAGTATGTTTTTTAAAGTCATCCGCTCACAGGCTTGGTAAATAATGTGGCTCCTCTCTCTTCATCAGCCCACATCATGGCTGTGCGTGGCAGGACCTTACACCAGACTGAGCTCTTCTATGGGGGAGCCAGGGCATTTCAGGGGGGCAGAGGACCAAGAGAGCTGAGGACCTCCCGATCAGCCTCTGCAGCTGTAAATTTTTATCCTTGTGAAGAGGAGCTGGCAAGCAATAAATGTTGCAACCACACATCATACCCCACTGAGCTGCTTTTCAAAAAGAGACGGTGACGTTCAATCGGCAGCTTAAGATTCTTTTAAACCTGTATGATATTATTCACTGGCTTATTTAGCACAGTCATGAAATGTAAATGTCATTTTCATGAAGGATTTGTGCCTTTGGCTGGCCTTGAAGAAAACAATTCCTGCATCTTACAGAGCTTAAGAAATTTTAAGCATGCTTTCTATATATATGTGTATTTTTTCCCCAGCATCATGGTTATTATTCCTCAAGTCCAGAAGCAGGGTTCTAGTTCTAGCTCTGTCCCTAATTGTTTATGGCTGCTTCTGAGACCCTCTTGGAGGCCCTCAGATTTCTCACCTGTAATTGAGGATAAAGCTAAACTTTACTACGTCTTCAAGAAAAACATAAGATAATGGACATAATCACACCCAGAAAAAATAAAGTTGAATTTTAGGATACATTTTTAGTGCTCCATGGAGCTGATGTGCTATAATGAACAATCAATGTACCTAAAGGAAACTAAAACCCAGATCTTACAATAAAAAGGAGTATCAGACACACTCAAGGCAAAAGTGTTAAAGTCTTCAGGGAGAGTAAAAGAGCAGAGTGAGGAAAGGAGAAATTTCAGGAACGGGGCTTCGTGGACCAGGTCCAAACTGAGTTGGGTCACGAAGGGCAGTCCGAAACAAAGCCAACATTTATTGAGCCCTTATTTCTAAGGGCTCTATTTAAATATTTTATATAATGCCAAACTCTGTGAATTAAATACCATTCTCATCCTCTTTTTACCAATAAGTTAATTTGCCAAAGATCCCAGCAACAATCTCACTGTTCGACCCTCCCTCAACACCAGTGCACTGTAGAATCAAGAAGTAGAAATGGGAGAAAAGGGAGCAACAAGACAAGTAACTCAGAAAAAATAAAATGGGCTCACGGGAAGCCAGAAAAGACTTAAAGAAGTGGAGATATGTGCTGTATTCACAGACAGGAAGGCTCAATAATGTTAAGATATTCGATCTCCCCAAATTGATCCATAGATCCAACACAATCCCAATGGTAATTCCACCAGACTTTTTGCAGGAAATGATAAGCCAATTCTAAAATTTATAAGAAATACAAGAATCTAGAATAGCCAGTCATCTTTAAAAAAAAAAAAAAGAGCAGAGCAAAGTCAGAGGACTAACACCACTCGACTTCAAGACATGTAATAAAGCCACAGTAATCAACACAGAGTGTTACTGGCATTAAGACAGACAAGTCGATCAATAGAGAAGGATAGGGAGCATAGAAACAAACCTGCATTTTTACAATCATTTGATGTTTGACAAAAGAGTCAATTCAATCCAATGGGGAAAGGCAAGTGTCTTCAACAAATGGTACTGTTGCATCCATAGAGAGAAAAATAAACTCAGACTCCTACCTCCCACGATTCACAGAAATTCATGATAGGTCATAGACCTATAAATCAATGCTAAAACTATTATGTTTCTAGGAAAATGCATAAGAAAATATTCTAGTGACTTAGGAGTAGGTAAAGATGTCTTAGATAGTATTCTGAAAGCAATATCAATAAAAGGAAAAATAAGTTAATGTTCATCAAATTTTAAAACTCTGCTCAATAAAGAACATCATTAAGAAAATGAATAATAAGCTATTTTGGGGAGAAAATATTCACAAAACCCCTATCTAACAAAGGTTTGGTACCTAGTATTTGTAAAGGACTCCTTCAGACTCACTAATAAAAAGACAAACAACCCAATATTTTAAGTGAGTGAAATATCTGAACAGATACTTCACAAAGGAAGATATACAAATGACCAATAAGCACATAAAAAAGTGTCAAACATCATTAGTCATAAGGGAAACACAAATTATAATCACAATAATATATCAGTATACACTCACCGAACGGCTAAAATTAAAAAGACTCCCAACATCAAACGTCAGTGAGGATTAATAAATAGCACCTGAAACTCTCCATTGTCAGTAAGAGTGTAAAATGGCTTTACTTTGGGGAAAGGTCTGGTAATTTCTTATAAAACTAAACATATACCTATACCGTGATCCAGCAATTCTGCTCCAAGGTATTCACTCAAGAGAAATGAAAACATATATCCACAAAAGCAACAGGCACACAAATGTTCCTAACAGTTAGAAATAGTCTACACGTCCATCAACAGGAGAAAGGATAAATAAATCTAATTATATTCATACAACAGAATACTACTCTACAATATAAAAAAAATGGAAATAGTAATATATACAACGTGAATGAATCTCATTAGTATCATGCTGAGCAGAAGGAGCCTTACACAAAAGAGTACACGCTGCGTGGTTTCATCAATGTAAAATTCTACAACAGGCAAATTAGTCTATGGCTGAAAAAATGGCAATACTCCCCAAACTGACCTACAGATTCAATGTGATCCTATCAAATCCAGCTTTCTTTGCAGAAACTGGCAGGCGGATCCTAAAATTCATATGGAATCTTGAGGGATCCTGAATAACAAAAGTAACCTTGAAAAAGGGAAAAAGTTGGAGGACTTATACTCATACTTCCCAATTTCAAAACTTCCTACAAAGCTACAGTAATCAAGACAGTGTTGCGTGGGTATAAAGTTAGACACATAGATCAATGCAATAGAATTGAGAGCCCGGGGGCGCCTAGGTGGCTCAGTCATTAAGCGTCTGCCTTCAGCTCAGGGTATGATCCCAGAGTCCTGGGATCGAGCCCCGCATTGGGCTCCCTGCTCCGCTGGGAGCCTGCTTCTTCCTCTCCCACTCCCCCTGCTTGTGTTCCCTCTCTCGNCATGATCCCAGAGTCCTGGAATCGAGCCCCGCATTGGGCTCCCTGCTCCGCTGGGAGCCTGCTTCTTCCTCTCCCACTCCCCCTGCTTGTGTTCCCTCTCTCGCTGGCTGTCTCTCTCTTTGTCAAATAAATAAATAAAATGTTAAAAAAAAAAAAAAAGAATTGAGAGCCCAGGAAAAAACCCTCACATTTATGATCAATTGAATTTTGGGCAATTCAATGGGGGAAAAGTAATCTTTTTTTTTTTTTAAGATTTTATTTATTTATTTGACAGAGAGAAAGACAGCCAGCAAGAGAGGGAACACANAGGGGAAAAGTAATCTTTTTTTTTTTTTTAAAGATTTTATTTATTTATTTGACAGAGAGAAAGACAGCCAGCAAGAGAGGGAACACAAGCAGGGGGAGTGGGAGAGGAAGAAGCAGGCTCATAGCGGAGGAGCCTGATGTGGGGCTCGATCCCATAACGCCAGGATCACACCCTGAGCCAAAGGCAGACGCTTAACCGCTGTGCCACCCAGGCGCCCCAGGGAAAGTAATCTTTTTAACTAATAGTGATGGGACAGCTGGATATCCACATGTAAAAACTGGACTCTTAGTTCATACTATATATACAAATTAACTCAGAATGGATCAAACATATACAACTATAAAATTATTGGTATAATCACCATTCATATTTTGCCATGTTTCTTTCTATGAATATTCTTCTCATGAATATATATTCCTTGCTTTTTCCCAGTTAAGATTACAATACAACAATATGTCAATGTTAATACAAAACTCTTTATATGTATAATTTTGAATAAGTATGTAATCTAATTTAGGTAACCATTAATTTTTTCCTTTTTAAAATCAGTCTCCTACATTTGGACTTGTATTTCCAATTTCTTGCATTAAACTGAAATTGAGATTAGAAAAAATAATAAAAAAATAAATCTCTTAAACAAAAACATAAGGATAAATCTTTGTGGATAAATATTCGTACCACTGAGCTGTACTGAGCTGAGAATTTAAATGAATGATATAGTTTCTTACTTATGACATCAAAAGCAAAAGCAATGAAAGAAAAGACAGATAGCCTAAACACCTTCAAAATTAAAAATTCCGTGTCTCAGGGAACATCTCTCTACTTGCTAGATTGGATGCTGCCCAATTCATGAATCACTTAATAAAGCCAACTGCATCTTTAAAAAAAATCATGTCTCAATGAGCACCATCAAGAAAGTGAAAAGACAACCCACAGAATTATAGAAAGTAATTGCAAACTACATATATGATAAGGCCCTTCTATCTAGAGTACATAAAGAATTATTATGACTCAAAAATAAAGAGACCAATAACCTAATTAAAAAAATGGGCAAAGAATCTGAATAAAGATTTCTCCAAACAAGGTATACAGATGGCCAATAAGCACATGGAAAGACGCTCAACATCATTAGGCATCAGGACAAAACAAATCAAAACTACAAGGGTGTAATGCTTCACACCCACAAGGATGTCTATCACTAAAAAGAGAGGTAATAACAAGTGTTACTGAAGATCTGGAGAGACTGGAACATTGCTGCTGGAAATGCGAAAATACAGACTTTGGAGAAGAGTCTGGCATGTCCTCAAAGGGTTAAATAACGAGTCACCACATGACCCAGTCATTCCAGTCTTAGGTATACACCCAAAAGATAGGAAAACAGATAAGGGGCACCTGGGTGGCTCAGTCAGTTAAGCCTCCGACTCTTGATTTTGGCTCAGGTCATGATCTCAGGGTTGTGAGATTGAGCCCCCTGCTGGGCGTGGAGTCTGCTTGGGATTCTCTCTCTCCCTCTCCTCCCTCCCCAACTCTGTCTCTCTCTCAAAAAGAAAAGAAGAAGAAGAAGAAGGAGGAGAAAGAAAGAAAAAAGAAAAGAAAGGAAATCATATGTCTCCAAAAAACCTTATACATGATTGCATTAGTCATAATAGCCAAAAAATGGAAACAACCAAAATGGCCATCAACTGGTAAATGAATAAATAAAATGTGGGATATCCAAACAATGGGATATTATTCAGTGCTAAAAGGCCTGATATAACTGGTACATGCTACAATATGGATGGATCCTGAAAAACCTTACCCTTGAAAGAAGCCAGTCACAAGGGACCACGTATTGTATGGTCCCATTTACACATATTATATGGTCCCATTTACATGAAATGTCCAGAACAAGCAAATTTCGGGACAGAAAATAGATTAATAGTTGCCTAGGGCTAGGAGCAGTGAGGGGAGAGGAGGATGACAGCTAAGGGGTGCTGGGTTTCTTTTTAGGGTCATGGAAATGTTCTAAAATTAATTGTCAGACAGATGCACAACTCTATGAGTGTACTAAAAAATGCTGAACTGTACACTTGAAATGAACGAACTGTATGGTATGTGAATTTTATCTCAATAAAGCTGCTTGAGAAAAGAGTCCTGGGTTGCGACTCTATTTCCAATGACTAGCTATGCCAACCTCTGCCTCTCGGGGCCACAGCTGGGCAAGCCAGTCTCATAACTGCATCCAGCTCTTCATGCTATGAACACATCGTAATAAGCTCGCTCGTTCGGGACTTGACACCACGCTGGGTACTCAGAAAGCTGGGCACAGATGAAAGACAACATCCGCTCTCCAGGAATCACAGCCTGGTGCCTCCGTCGACACCTACAGCTGCTGAGCACTTGAACATGGTGAGTCTGAACTGAGATGTGCTCTAAGTATAAAACAGACACTGGATTTCAAAGACTTGGTCAGAGAAAAAAGTAAAATAGTTAATAATTGTTTATACTGAATTACATGCTGAAATGATATTTTAAATAAACAAGGTGAAATTAAACGTTAAAGTTAATTCACCTGTTTGGGTTTTTTTTTTATGTTGAATGAGGTACAGAAATTTTTAAATGACATACATAGCTCAGTACCATTGGGTAGTACTGGTTTAGATTTTTAAATATAAATAAATCATTGAAACTTTCCTGATCCCCAGTGCTTTAGAGGATCATTTTATGCAGACGTCTAAATGGTGATTAACTTTGGAGTCCGCTCAGCAGTTATAAAATGCCGACCGCTCTGCAATTATGGAGGCACAAAAGGTTCCTTGTTTGCTGCCCTCGGCCAATTGGTCACTTGGACTAGAGTCGAAGATGCTCGGCACGGCCTTTAAACATTGGTGTGCCCAAGTCTTCACAAAGCACAAATGTTTCCCAAATAAGGCAGGCCCAGAAAACTTCATCTGAGTTCTTTAAGACTCATGATCAAAAGGGCTGCCTTTTAAAATGATTAAAGATCAGACTGAGCTGACAGACCCCCATTTACAGAGAGAGAACTTCTCCTCAGAGGGGTTTCATCTCAAAGGGGCTCCGCATGGTCAAGAGGGAGGCTTCCCCCGGGCATGCCTCACTTGTGGACCCTGAATTGTTTGGGCAGTTTTCTGCTTCTCCTTCTCCAAGTCCCTCTTTGATCTCTGTGTCCAGGGTAATAAGAACAGGGTCTGTCAGGCAGAAGCAAGCTCTAGGTCTCCGGCCCCACAGAAACTTTATACGAAATCCAGAGGCAAGTCTGTGCGCCAAGAGAGGAAACAGAAATGGACCTCAGTGTGGCAGGCTCTGGTGAGAAAGACGTCATCACTGCACAGCAGAGACAAGACCCCTACCAACATGTCTGGTTCCTTCTCTGCCCAAAGAACTGGGTCAACCCACGGATGCTTTCCTTCCCACTCTCTGGGAGTTAAGAGATCAGGTTTGGAGACGAAGTAATGTGGTCAGAGCTGGTAAGTGGCACAGCCATGATTCCAACTGGATGCTACCCAATTCCAAAACTGCTGTCCTTAACAAGAACCGAGCTTGGGACACCTGGGTGGCTCATTCATTAGGCATCTGTCTTCGGCTCAGGTCATGATCCCAGGGTCATGGGATCGAGCGCCGCATTGGGCTCCCTGCTCAGTGAGAGGCTTGCTTCTCCCTCTCCCACTCACCCCGCTTGTGTTCCCTCTCTCGCTATCTCTCTCTCTGTGTCAAATAAATAAGTAAAATCTTAAAAACAAACAAACAAAAAACAAAAAACCAAGCACCAAGCTGCACGGTCATGCTCTCATTCCACAAACACTACTCCCTCCTGCCTGCTGTGGGACGAGGTGAGGGTGATTTTTTTTTAAACGAGATATGAACTAGAATCCTGCCTCCCCAAATGAGATACTCTCAAACTCCTGCACCTACTTCTGTTCAGAACTTCCAGTAAACGGAAACAGAAGACAGTTTCATTGACTTGATTGCCTCCATTACAGAATGCATTATGGAAGCAGAAAAAAATTCTCAGAGTCCTTTAATTTCTTCGGAAGGCTCAACCGATGGAAGTGGAAAACGTGCTCAATTCTGTGTCCTGTCACATGAGAACTGCTTCTTCCACGGGCTCATTCATGAGACAGCATCCCATCTACCACCCTTGTTCCAGCACTTACGGAAGGCACACATTGTGCTCAGTACCGGGCATATACAAAGATGAATGCACCAACATCTCTGCCCTCTAGGATATTCCGCAGTAAGTGCCTATCAAGTTATTTAAAAGGGCCTGTGTTTGGGGCAAAGTGTGCTGTAAAGAACAAAGCTCATTTCTGGAGCCAGTTTGTGGCTTGAGACATCTTCAAATTGTAGCAGTTGTTACAAAATGTACCTGACTTAGAGTTTCAAAAGAACTGGCTGTAACATGGCTATTTCTAGACGGACTGTTTCAGGGCCCAGGTAATCAAAACGTCATTTTCCGCTCTCCTCCCACCCCTCCCATTATCTCCCAGGCTTGGTAGTCAGTGAGCAATTGACTGCCTTTGAAAGCCCTGGGTGGTGTGATTTGGAAAGTTAAAGGAATTATGATGGAAATGTCATTGCAGGCTACCAAAAGTTGAGAGGCCTCTGAGGAAGAGATTGAAAAGGGTTTCAATCATCTTCTAGCTGGGCAGCCCTAGGAAGCCAGGGTGGCTCCAAAGGATGGCCAAAGGCACTAGGCTTCTCTGTCTCTACTAAGGTGGGCAGAATAATGGCCCCCTAAAGATGTCCATCTTCTAATCCCTAGAACCTGTGGCTCTATTACTTCCATGGCAAAAGGGACTTTGCAAATGTGATTAAATGAAGGATCTCGAGATGGAGAAATTATCCTGGATTATCTGGGGGGACCCAATCTAATCATTGCTTTGAATCCTTGAAAGCTGAGAACTCTTCCCAAGAGAGACGTTCAGGCAGAAAAAAGGTCCAGAGCGATGCTAAGTTGCTGACTTTGAAGACGGAGGAAGGGAGCCAGCAGCCAAGAAATGCAGGTGGCCTCTGGAAGGTGGGAAAGGCACGGAAATGGCTTCTCCCTTAGAGTCTCCAGGGGGGAAATAAAAAATCACAGCCCTGCTAACACCTTGATTTTAGCCCAAGAAGACCCATACTGGATTTCCAACCTAAAGAACTACAATAATTTTGCATTGGTTAAGTTTTTTATCTGGGGTAATTTGTTAGAGCAGCAATGGAAAACTAATGCACTGGTTATATACAACGACAAAGTGAAAGGTCAGGCAATGAGGCAGAGGGACCAGTGCACTGAGCACACAGCCAAAACAGTTGGCTCAACCAACTAGTCAATTCTGTCCAAAGCAGAGCTCAATTATTTTTATGGAATGACTTAGTACAAACTGCATCAGAGCACTGGGATGTGGAGAAGGAGCCAAGCTCTGGGCTGATTCTGGATGCTCTTGTTGGGCCTACAGAATCCTCAGTTCTTATTTACCTGAAGCCTGCTGAGCACCAGCAATAGTATCAGAGAGATCTCTTCTCCTGTGGAAGGAGCATAGGGAAAGGAAGGGCAGTGTTCTCAGAGTCTTACTCCTAAGACTTTAACCTTCCCTCAACTCTCTTAATTGCTGCATGATGTGTTCAATACAGGACAGATACTTGGAGCGACCAAGGAAGACAAGGAGCTTGCTCCCCTCCTAGTTTAAAACCTAGACATAGACCTATGTTGCTTCTGTACAGAAATCAGCTGTAGGATTGCCCTTCCCCTTAATACACACGTTTTAAGTAAATCTGTTAGTGCCTGGATACCCTTAGGGCTCAGTTAATGATGGTGGGTTGCATAGTTGGAGAGATTAGGGGCATCCTTGCTCCTCTTCTTTTTTCTGTAAAGGTGAGATGATAGTTTATCTTAAGGAGTTCTCACTGATACAAATATCTGTGTGGGAGGGGAGGCTGTTCCACAGTATTATGTATCGCCACCTGGCACCTCTTAGGAGCCTACCTTTTCCCTAGATTGCCCTGGAAATCACTAGCTGTGATATCCCATTTGACAACTTTCTAGAACGCTCTGTCCATGTTTAACCTCATCAACCCAAAGGGCATCAGTGAAGAAAATAAGGTAACTGAGGATTTACAACCCTGTCTAAAGTGTGGTTCCCTTTTTATTTTTTAAGACATTTTACTTTTTTAAAAAAGCTTTATTTATGTATTTGAGAGAGAGACAGAGAGAGTGAGTGGGGGAGGAGCAGAGGGAGAAGGACAAGCAGACTCTGAGCTGAGCACGGAGCCCCACATGGGGCTCCATCCCATGACCTTGAGATCATGAGCCATAATCAAGAGTGAAGACGCAAGTCAAAACCCAGATGCTTAACCAACTGAGCCACCCAGGTGCCCCTAGATTTTTTACTTAAAAGCAATCTCTGTACCCAACGTGGGGCTTGAACTCATGACCCTTAGATCAAGAGACACACACTCTACTGACTGAGCCAGCCAGGTGCCCCTTAAGTGTGATTCCTAACCAAAGGGATTCCTGATCCATCATGATGATTCTTACCACCATTTCCTGAGTGCCTACTCTACCCCAAGTACATCACATATATTTTCTGATTTAATCCTTATAGCATCCCTGAAAGGTAAACAGCATTACCACATTTTAGAGATGAGGAAATGGAAACTGATCACTTGTTCAAGGTCACAGTGACAGAAAATGAAGGAGCTGGATTCAAAATCAGGTCTCTCCTACGACAAAGTTCAGGTTTTGCTTACGAGGTGATGTGGCCTCCCAAGGTGGGAACTATTAGCCCCCCAAGAGTTTCTGGAAATGTGCTACAATGAATATACATATACATAAAGGCTGCTATATGTTGATTCTCAGTTGAAATCTAGCTTCCCTGGCTGATTAAGGGAAGAGTTCTTGATGATATAAATAAGACTAGTTCCACTCTAGAAATATTTACGGAGCAACTACTAGACAGTAGCCATGCATATAAACAGACCAGAGCCCCTACCCTCTACTGAAGAAACTAGGCATGTGTGCACACATCTGTGCACACACACCACTGAAAGACAAAAAATACTTTATCAAAGCTATCAGCAAAAAAAGTGTTATGGAAGCAAGCAGCAGCCACAGTAATTAACTCAGTAAACTTCAGAGAAGATGTACACTCAAAGCAGAAGCGGAAGGAAAACATGGGGATGTGGAAATACAGAACATCTCTGGAGGAAGGAAGCATCTTCGTGTTCATAGGGGAGAAGAGAATGAGAGGAAGCTAGAAAGGTAGGACAGGGCTAGATTACAGCTTGGGAAAGACTTTGAATGGGATGTTAAGGAAAATTTGAACTTTATTTTCTACTTTCAAAATATTTTTATACATTTTAAATTCATTCCAGGGGGAGCTAAGAAGACTTCTGAATAGGGAAGTAAACTGTTCATGGTCGTGCTTTGAGGGAATTCCTGGAAGAGGNTGGGGTAATTTGTTAGAGCAGCAATGGAAAACTAATGCACTGGTTATATACAACGACAAAGTGAAAGGTCAGGCAATGAGGCAGAGGGACCAGTGCACTGAGCACACAGCCAAAACAGTTGGCTCAACCAACTAGTCAATTCTGTCCAAAGCAGAGCTCAATTATTTTTATAGAATGACTTAGTACAAACTGCATCAGAGCACTGGGATGTGGAGAAGGAGCCAAGCTCTGGGCTGATTCTGGATGCTCTTGTTGGGCCTACAGAATCCTCAGTTCTTATTTACCTGAAGCCTGCTGAGCACCAGCAATAGTATCAGAGAGATCTCTTCTCCTGTGGAAGGAGCATAGGGAAAGGAAGGGCAGTGTTCTCAGAGTCTTACTCCTAAGACTTTAACCTTCCCTCAACTCTCTTAATTGCTGCATGATGTGTTCAATACAGGACAGATACTTGGAGCGACCAAGGAAGACAAGGAGCTTGCTCCCCTCCTAGTTTAAAACCTAGACATAGACCTATGTTGCTTCTGTACAGAAATCAGCTGTAGGATTGCCCTTCCCCTTAATACACACGTTTTAAGTAAATCTGTTAGTGCCTGGATACCCTTAGGGCTCAGTTAATGATGGTGGGTTGCATAGTTGGAGAGATTAGGGGCATCCTTGCTCCTCTTCTTTTTTCTGTAAAGGTGAGATGATAGTTTATCTTAAGGAGTTCTCACTGATACAAATATCTGTGTGGGAGGGGAGGCTGTTCCACAGTATTATGTATCGCCACCTGGCACCTCTTAGGAGCCTACCTTTTCCCTAGATTGCCCTGGAAATCACTAGCTGTGATATCCCATTTGACAACTTTCTGGAACGCTCTGTCCATGTTTAACCTCATCAACCCAAAGGGCATCAGTGAAGAAAATAAGGTAACTGAGGATTTACAACCCTGTCTAAAGTGTGGTTCCCTTTTTATTTTTTAAGACATTTTACTTTTTTAAAAAAGCTTTATTTATGTATTTGAGAGAGAGACAGAGAGAGTGAGTGGGGGAGGAGCAGAGGGAGAAGGACAAGCAGACTCTGAGCTGAGCACGGAGCCCCACATGGGGCTCCATCCCATGACCTTGAGATCATGAGCCATAATCAAGAGTGAAGACGCAAGTCAAAACCCAGATGCTTAACCAACTGAGCCACCCAGGTGCCCCTAGATTTTTTACTTAAAAGCAATCTCTGTACCCAACGTGGGGCTTGAACTCATGACCCTTAGATCAAGAGACACACACTCTACTGACTGAGCCAGCCAGGTGCCCCTTAAGTGTGATTCCTAACCAAAGGGATTCCTGATCCATCATGATGATTCTTACCACCATTTCCTGAGTGCCTACTCTACCCCAAGTACATCACATATATTTTCTGATTTAATCCTTATAGCATCCCTGAAAGGTAAACAGCATTACCACATTTTAGAGATGAGGAAATGGAAACTGATCACTTGTTCAAGGTCACAGTGACAGAAAATGAAGGAGCTGGATTCAAAATCAGGTCTCTCTTACGACAAAGTTCAGGTTTTGCTTACGAGGTGATGTGGCCTCCCAAGGTGGGAACTATTAGCCCCCCAAGAGTTTCTGGAAATGTGCTACAATGAATATACATATACATAAAGGCTGCTATATGTTGATTCTCAGTTGAAATCTAGCTTCCCTGGCTGATTAAGGGAAGAGTTCTTGATGATATAAATAAGACTAGTTCCACTCTAGAAATATTTACGGAGCAACTACTAGACAGTAGCCATGCATATAAACAGACCAGAGCCCCTACCCTCTACTGAAGAAACTAGGCATGTGTGCACACATCTGTGCACACACACCACTGAAAGACAAAAAATACTTTATCAAAGCTATCAGCAAAAAAAGTGTTATGGAAGCAAGCAGCAGCCACAGTAATTAACTCAGTAAACTTCAGAGAAGATGTACACTCAAAGCAGAAGCGGAAGGAAAACATGGGGATGTGGAAATACAGAACATCTCTGGAGGAAGGAAGCATCTTCGTGTTCATAGGGGAGAAGAGAATGAGAGGAAGCTAGAAAGGTAGGACAGGGCTAGATTACAGCTTGGGAAAGACTTTGAATGGGATGTTAAGGAAAATTTGAACTTTATTTTCTACTTTCAAAATATTTTTATACATTTTAAATTCATTCCAGGGGGAGCTAAGAAGACTTCTGAATAGGGAAGTAAACTGTTCATGGTCGTGCTTTGAGGGAATTCCTGGAAGAGGTATAGGGACGGACCATCAATGGCAGATGGGTCCTGGAGAAGGCAACCAAGCAGGCACAAATCCTGTCCTCAGGACGGTTCCAAGAGCGAGTGAGGTCTGAGATCTAGCAGACAGCCTCTAGTTCCAGTCCCAGCTTTTTCATTAGCTGGTTCTGTAACATGAGTCATATGAGCCTCGGTCCCCCCATGCCTTAAGTAATGATGAACTAAATAATTGCTAAAACCACATCTACCTCTAAGATGTTATGATTCAAAGTTATAAATTTGTACAATCACAGCAAATGTGCCTTTGTAGCATATAAAGCATGGAGATAGCCAGTCTTAAGATCACTTGGATCTTGTTGNATGCTCTTGTTGGGCCTACA
This sequence comes from Ailuropoda melanoleuca, assembly GCF_002007445.2. Lineage (NCBI taxonomy): Eukaryota > Metazoa > Chordata > Mammalia > Carnivora > Ursidae > Ailuropoda > Ailuropoda melanoleuca. Next base: position 115,415,898 of record NC_048223.1, read on the forward strand.
GAATCCTCAGTTCTTATTTACCTGAAGCCTGCTGAGCACCAGCAATAGTATCAGAGAGATCTCTTCTCCTGTGGAAGGAGCATAGGGAAAGGAAGGGCAGTGTTCTCAGAGTCTTACTCCTAAGACTTTAACCTTCCCTCAACTCTCTTAATTGCTGCATGATGTGTTCAATACAGGACAGATACTTGGAGCGACCAAGGAAGACAAGGAGCTTGCTCCCCTCCTAGTTTAAAACCTAGACATAGACCTATGTTGCTTCTGTACAGAAATCAGCTGTAGGATTGCCCTTCCCCTTAATACACACGTTTTAAGTAAATCTGTTAGTGCCTGGATACCCTTAGGGCTCAGTTAATGATGGTGGGTTGCATAGTTGGAGAGATTAGGGGCATCCTTGCTCCTCTTCTTTTTTCTGTAAAGGTGAGATGATAGTTTATCTTAAGGAGTTCTCACTGATACAAATATCTGTGTGGGAGGGGAGGCTGTTCCACAGTATTATGTATCGCCACCTGGCACCTTCTTAGGAGCCTACCTTTTCCCTAGATTGCCCTGGAAATCACTAGCTGTGATATCCCATTTGACAACTTTCTGGAACGCTCTGTCCATGTTTAACCTCATCAACCCAAAGGGCATCAGTGAAGAAAATAAGGTAACTGAGGATTTACAACCCTGTCTAAAGTGTGGTTCCCTTTTTATTTTTTAAGACATTTTACTTTTTTAAAAAAGCTTTATTTATGTATTTGAGAGAGAGACAGAGAGAGTGAGTGGGGGAGGAGCAGAGGGAGAAGGACAAGCAGACTCTGAGCTGAGCACGGAGCCCCACATGGGGCTCCATCCCATGACCTTGAGATCATGAGCCATAATCAAGAGTGAAGACGCAAGTCAAAACCCAGATGCTTAACCAACTGAGCCACCCAGGTGCCCCTAGATTTTTTACTTAAAAGCAATCTCTGTACCCAACGTGGGGCTTGAACTCATGACCCTTAGATCAAGAGACACACACTCTACTGACTGAGCCAGCCAGGTGCCCCTTAAGTGTGATTCCTAACCAAAGGGATTCCTGATCCATCATGATGATTCTTACCACCATTTCCTGAGTGCCTACTCTACCCCAAGTACATCACATATATTTTCTGATTTAATCCTTATAGCATCCCTGAAAGGTAAACAGCATTACCACATTTTAGAGATGAGGAAATGGAAACTGATCACTTGTTCAAGGTCACAGTGACAGAAAATGAAGGAGCTGGATTCAAAATCAGATCTCTCTTACGACAAAGTTCAGGTTTTGCTTACTAGGTGATGTGGCCTCCCAAGGTGGGAACTATTAGCCCCCCAAGAGTTTCTGGAAATGTGCTACAATGAATATACATATACATAAAGACTGCTATATGTTGATTCTCAGTTGAAATCTAGCTTCCCTGGCTGATTAAGGGAAGAGTTCTTGATGATATAAATAAGACTAGTTCCACTCTAGAAATATTTACGGAGCAACTACTAGACAGTAGCCATGCATATAAACAGACCAGAGCCCCTACCCTCTACTGAAGAAACTAGGCATGTGTGCACACATCTGTGCACACACACCACTGAAAGACAAAAAATACTTTATCAAAGCTATAAGCAAAAAAAGTGTTATGGAAGCAAGCAGCAGCCACAGTAATTAACTCAGTAAACTTCAGAGAAGATGTACACTCAAAGCAGAAGCGGAAGGAAAACATGGGGATGTGGAAATACAGAACATCTCTGGAGGAAGGAAGCATCTTCGTGTTCATAGGGGAGAAGAGAATGAGAGGAAGCTAGAAAGGTAGGACAGGGCTAGATTACAGCTTGGGAAAGACTTTGAATGGGATGTTAAGGAAAATTTGAACTTTATTTTCTACTTTCAAAATATTTTTATACATTTTAAATTCATTCCAGGGGGAGCTAAGAAGACTTCTGAATAGGGAAGTAAACTGTTCATGGTCGTGCTTTGAGGGAATTCCTGGAAGAGGTATAGGGACGGACCATCAATGGCAGATGGGTCCTGGAGAAGGCAACCAAGCAGGCACAAATCCTGTCCTCAGGACGGTTCCAAGAGCGAGTGAGGTCTGAGATCTAGCAGACAGCCTCTAGTTCCAGTCCCAGCTTTTTCATTAGCTGGTTCTGTAACATGAGTCATATGAGCCTCGGTCCCCCCATGCCTTAAGTAATGATGAACTAAATAATTGCTAAAACCACATCTACCTCTAAGATGTTATGATTCAAAGTTATAAATTTGTACAATCACAGCAAATGTGCCTTTGTAGCATATAAAGCATGGAGATAGCCAGTCTTAAGATCACTTGGATCTTGTTACCAATTCAAATGATATAATTTATAGGAAGTGTTTTTTTCAGTATGTGTATGTTAGGTAAATCCAAATGAAAGCTTCTTGTTCTGAATGCTACCTTGATGAAATAATGTTTTCCTTTCTTAAAAAGTATTCCCCTTTTCCCTTTTCCAGATTCGAGACCTTTGTCTTAACTAAAAACAGCTGCCAACTTTTCCCAACTCACCTGCTTAGTGAAGAAAAATAATCTGTTGGAATACACCCATAAATTTAAATTCTAACTATAATATAAAAGCTAATGCCCTGTGACAGGCATTACTTCACATTTCCACAACACCTAAATCAAGACCTGGACATGCAAGCTAATTTAAAAATAATTCTACCTAGTTGTGAATCAAGGGCACTTCCTTCTGCAAACAGGACCGCTTCAGAAGGATCCCCTTAAAATGTGGCCTGTGTCTGCAGTGGACAAGTTGATGTTATTACCAGGATCCACCTGGGACCCCAGTAGGGAGAGGACAACCAAGGAGGACAGAGAGAGAGGAGAAGGCAGACCCATCTCTTTCGTCCTCCATGACTCACTTTCTCTTCTCACCAACAAACCTCCCATAATTCAGGCTGGTGGGAGTTTTAGGTAAGGGTGTTGGCCCTTTATGCCAACCAACCAACCCTGCTGCTGGACTCTGGAAACTGTTAAAATAAACACGTTAAAAAATTAAACATGCTCCATATTATTCAGAAATAATGTGAGCAAAAACACTAGTTATTTCATCCTCCTGGGGAATCTACATTACAGAGTATAATTTGGCAACCCTCCAGGATCTTGTCTTAAATAGCTGTTGGGTGATTTAAAGAGATGAGTATTTTAGTGCCTTGACTTCTCTTTAAATATACACCATTTGAATGAATCCATTTATTGTAAATATCAAGGCACTGTGTTTAAAATTTCATATCTCAAAATAAAGTTCGCTGCCATTTTTCTCCAAACCTTTTATGATATTTAAATGATCCCTAATTTTAAAAAAATACTAATTCTGGTGATGATAAAGGACTTGTCTATTTTTGTAGCAAATCAGAACAAAAGCTATTACAGAGTAATTAAGCACCACATTCAGTATAGATATGGAGAAATGAAGAACTGCAAATTACTTTTTGCAGCTTGATCTGAAGTTTTCTGAAGTGGAACACGTTTTAATCATTAAATTCCTCAAAGGTGTTCAAAAGTAATCAGGAGGGTTGTGGGACAACCTCCAGTTCTGGGGTTCCAAAGCCTCAGATCTTCCCAGGGCCTCCCGCAAAGGGTCGTCACTGGTCTGAGGCCCCGTCCGTCAGAGGTAACGGCTAGAAAGCCCACTTTTCATGTGTTTTCCTGCTTTTGGGGTGGGGGGGGCACAGAGATCTCTGGCCTTTAGTTAAATATAATGTGCTAGTTCAGGTCAAAGAACAAGTGACTTTAAGTTCAGGCCTAAACCAGAATCCTAACAAGTCATCTTTAGTTCTTTCCCGTGATTATTTAAAAGGTATAATTAATTTTAACTGAGTGAGTCAGCTTTCCGGGTACACCTGGCAGTGTGTAAGCATATGAAAATGGAAGGATTCCCTGCCTTACGGAGTTCCCAGGATTCATTCCCAGCATCTCTGCACAATCCAGTTAATGATTTCTCCAGGTAGACACTCGGGGAAGACAAGGCGGCAGCCTAGCCTGGTCCAGCTCACAAACTCCTTGGTATACACACCCATCCTCTCCAGCGACACTGTCCCCACTCTGCCCGTTAAATCAGAAGCTCTCTGGAGGCACAGACTTCCTGCTCCTCTTGGTCACCTGGTGTCCTTCACCAACTCACCAGAGCCATGACCTATCATCCGCCCCCAATCTATCAGCAACTTCCTCCTTTAAAGGCATCTGTCCTGCCCAACTGGCTCCTCTTTGAAAACTGAACCATCTAAATACAGTTGACCCTTGAACGACATGGGGGTGAGGGGCGCCCACCCTACACAGTCGATAATCTGCGTCTAACTTTTGACTCCTCCAAAACTCAACTCCTAATAGTTTACTGGAAGCCTTAACTGGTAACATAAAGAGTTGGTTAACACATATTTTGTATCTTATATGTATTACATACTGTATTCTGTAATAAAGTAAGCCAAAGAAAAGAAAATCATAAGGAAGAGCAAATACATGTTTGGTACTGAACAGTACAGGAAAAAATTCACATATAATTAGACCTGCGCAGTTTAAACCTGTGTTGTTCAAGGGTCAGCTATACTTTGCCTGGCTTCTTCTAACAAATACACTGGACTTTTCATTTTTCCCCGACACAAATTATGTATAAAGGCCCATCTTACATAAAAGGGGAAAAAAGAATTATTTTCCTTAGACCTCACTGAACATGGCTTTGGGGAAGGGGCTGTCATTTACTATAATCAATGTTCCCTGGCACGGAGGATGGGAAGGGGCAGCTGCAGATCAATTCATTTTTGGATATGACTCCTTTTGTCTTCCTCCTCAGTCCCTGGGTTGAATGAGCATTTTAAATCTCCCTACTCTATGGGAGAAGGTAAAACTGTACTTATATTTACGACCCTAATGAATGAATGCAGTCTTTTTGTGCTAAACCAGAACACAGCTCTGATTATCCTACTGCCATTTTTTTTCTTGGTTACCTTTGAGGAAAATGCCTACAACCAAGTTACCTTAGTTTCCCTATCCAGTAAAGCCTTTAAAGTGCTGGGAAGAACTTCTCGCTATGGGAACCCATTCAGTTCTCATCTGGCTAGGGTCAAAACTACTTTTAACTGGACAGCATCTTGGGAATCTTGTGAAATAAAGGGACAAGCATAAAGAAGAAATCAGCTCCAACTGGTACGCAGAAGTAGGGGCTACCATCCTAAAATTTAGCCAGCCTTTTTCACCTCGGGATGGATGTTTCTGAATCCTCAGAGTATAGCTTAAACTTAAAATACATGGCAAAAGAGACCTCACTCAAGGGAGGTCCATCCATTTGGATCCAATTTACCAAACTCCTCATGGACATGGCTCCGTAAACCTAGTCACGCCCTCCACGTGATCATTCAGTGGCTTTGGGCAATGCATTTGGCCTCTTGATGTCCCTTCTCGTATATACAAACATTCTTTAATGCAAAACATTCCACACTTACGAAAACTGTATTACTCAGGGCCCCAACGCGGAGCCCTGGGGTGGTGCAGAATAACACTCGGAAAATCTCAATATTCATTCTCCAGACCCAGGAATCAGGGACATCTGCACCGCTCCCAGCAGACAAGCAAACCAAACCATCCTCTTGGAGCTGGTTTACCAGGGCCAGCCAAAGGCAAGAAGCATGCAGCTAAATGGTCACTGCAGCTTATCTGAAAATTTATAAGCCAGAGTTTCCCTAGACTGTTAAATTAAAGCTTCTTTTTCTGATCCACAGTTTCTTTTAATATGAAATGAGTCTCAGAGTGTATATATTCTCCCTAACAATGAGTAAAGTGGCACTGACAACATCTGATTAGATATCCTAACATCTTGTTGAAGTCCTGTACAAAAGGTCACTGCACCTGTGAGCACTGAGAAACTTCCTGCCCACCCCTCTCACGACCAACCCCCAACACGTGAAGCCCTAATCTGAACCGAGGGCACATCTGGCCTGTGGCTGCGGCAAGCTGGTGAGAGGGTGCAGTCCACCATCATTCAGCGCCAGCAACTTTCCCTCCCCCAAACCGACAAACGGCCATCCCACTTGTCAAGGACTGAATGTTTATGTCCTCCCCAAATTCATTATGTTGATGCCCTCTCCCCAGTGTGATGGTATCTGGAGGTGAGGCCTTTGGGAGGTGATTAGGTTTAAGTGAAGTTCCCGCCTCATGATGGGATTGGTGCTCTTAGAAAAAACACCAAAGAGCTTGCTTTCTCTCTTTTCTACCTGAGCACCACAGAGAAGTCATGTGAGGACCCAGCTAGATGACAGCCACCTACAAACCCAGAGGAGAAGATTCAGGGTGTAATCTACCTTGTTGGCACCACGATGGTGAATTTCCCAACCTCCAGAGCAGGGAGAAATAAATTTCTGTTGGTTTACCCACCCAGTCTATGGTTTTTTATTATGGCAGCCTATGCTAGGACACCACTTCTGTGAGCTTTGTCACTGCCCTTCAGGACAGTGACGAAGGTGGAGTCCAATGAAGGGGGCAATGAAGTTCATCTGCGCTGGTCAGGATCTTCAAATGCTTTGGCATTTGTTACAGGCACTTAACCTGCACGCCATGAACGTGGGCGCCCCCTAGTGCCCTCCTGGGATAACCACCCCTGCCCAAGATCCCCAGAAGGGACCTGCCCTACAATAATGGGGCAGACACTCCCTCCCATGCCTGGTCCAAACAATTTTGGGTGCTTTGCCAGGAACCACAGAACTGGGAACAACAAGTCCCTTTCAGCAGAGAAAGGGGCCTGGGTGGAAAATTTCCCATCCATTCCCACAAAGAAGGTTGCCAGTATCTTCTCAGATGGAGAAAAAGTGCATACTGTTTCATATTTATAAAAATTATCAAGTATGAACAAATTACTATGAAGAAAACAAGCTAAATTAATATGGTTCCCGATTTCCAGGAAACAGGTGATTTAGGAAAAACAGACCCAGAGGAAAAAAAGATGATTAAAAGCAGTCACTGATGAAAACTATTGAATAAATCCCCAAATATATATACAAATGAAACATACACTATGTGTATCCCATATGAGGAAATGGGTAACTGTTAGAATTAAATAACATACTTATTTAATCAAGAAAGGAGATGAAGGAGGAAAATGAAGGTGCAGTCCGGTCACCACCTCTGTGAGGCTCTTGTCTTCCCCCAAAACCTCATCCATGCTTCCAGAACATTCTCCCCCACCCCCCACCAGCACATTGGTCATATCCTGTGATTATCTGTATTCTCTACTAAACAGGAAAGTTTACTTCTTATGTGCAACTTTGTTTCAACGCTAATAATGTTAATGAAAACATAACCTGAATGCTTATTTTGACCCAGGCATTGACATAAGTACATTATCTCATTTAACCCTCACAACAAACTTACAAAGCTGTGCTGTTATTATTTCATAAGTGGTAATATATTTATGTGGTTCAAAAATACCAAAAAAAGGATATACAGTAAAGTCTGCTTCCCACTTCCAACCCCCATATGCCAAGTTCCCATACCCTCTTCGCATTATCACTATTACTGTGTCTTATCTGCCCATCCAAAGTTTGTTTATAGAAGCCTCATGTTCTTTGTGAAAAGTATCATATTATACAAGTTGCTCTGCACTTTGAAGTTTTTACCGATCTTGGAGGTCTTGACGTAGAAAGCCATCTCGTACTTCTTTATAGCTATACGGTCTTCCACTCTGTGGCTGGACCATAAAATACTCCACCACACTTCTACTGATGGACACATGAAAGTTTCCATTATTACATTTTACAGGTGAGAAAAACTGAGGCTCAGAGAGGTTGAGTGACTTGTCCAAAGTCACACAGAGGGTAAGCGGCAGAGGAAGCACTTCAGCAGAAGTTGGTTAGATTCAAGCCTAACCCCCCCTTCTTTTTTTTTTTTAGAGAGAGTGAGTGCCCACGTGAGCAGGTGGGGCGCAGCGGCAGAGGGAAAGGGAGAAAGAGAGAGGGACTCACGCCCAGGGTGGAGCCTGATGCGGGGCTCCGGCTCACAACCCTGAGATCATGACCTGCGTGGAAATCGAGAGCTGGGCGCTCAACCCAACTGGGCCACCCAGGTGCCCCTCAAAGCCTAAACTCTTAAGCAACTTGGATTTGTTGCCCAGAAAACACCAGGTGTGCAGCAGACATTCCATAAACACTTGGCAAAAGTCGAATGAACCAACAAAACAAGAGCAAAAAACAACAGCAAGCGGAATGATTCTGCTCCCTCTCCCACGCCCTTCACTTCTTCCCCAGCACTTCCTCTTCACTCTCCAGGTAGCGACAGCCACACACCCCCACTCCTGGGTATTAGCAGAATGGCAGGACACAGACTCTTTCAGCTGTTCCTGGGTCCTGCAAAGACTCCTGCAAAGACAGGGTCCTGCTTGATCCCCACACATTATTTATTCTCGCTCCGGTCCTGGGTAAGGGACATGCTAGAATGGATACAAGTGTCAACTCCGCGGGCCAAAAGCCCCCAGGGTCTGCTCCGCAAGGGCACAGGGAGAGGGGAAAGTGTTCCTGGGGGCCAACAACATCTGTGCCTAGCTCCCCGGGCATCACAGGGACACACGTGGACGTCACTGCCAAGGAGATGGCCCACGTCCCCGCCTCACTCCAGGACTGCACAGCCGGCTCTCCTCTACGGTGCAGACATCCTGAAACCCTTCAGCTCCTTCCAAATGTGCCAGAAAGCTGACACATGTAGCCTCGTTTTTACACTGTGTTTTACATTCGTCTCAGCCTTCCAATAAATTTAACACCGGAATTATATACAACATTAAGTGCGTTCAAACACAGCTGATTTCTTCGCAGGCTCTTTCGGGAGCAGCTGCCGGGACGGTGCAGCATTTGACAACAGGAGAGCTGTGTCTTTCAACGTCCCAGGCCTCGGGGAATACTGGCCTAAAAGGTAACCTCCATGTGACCTTACAAGGTGTCTGAATGGTTTACTTTTTCTGACTTGTAAGTGTTGGAAGCACATCGCAAACTTTGCCATCTGCACTCAGCCTTCCAGTCCCTCAAAAGATACGAACAGCTGCCTTCAGAAGGCCCAGACTTCAAATTACCCAGGATGTGACATACACCATTCCCTGTCTGCATTCTCTGAATATATTCCGTGTCCACGTGCAATTTCTGGAAAGTGATTGACTGCATCGGGGAAACTCACACTCGTCTTTTCTCTGACACTTTGCTGTCATGTTTGATGATAAGGGATATTTATTTAACAAGGGCTCCGAATTACAACTTAATTGGTTGTAATCTGCTCAATGAAGGAATAATGTCCTCTGCAATTATTCTAATCTAATCCATTTATTCTAAAATCTATGGAACATTACAGATTTTTCTGAAACAGAATATTTAAATCTCTTCCTCCATATTTAATTTTAAACTATTGACATGCAAAACAAATGACCATTCCTTTTAAAGGCTGCAATACCAGAAAAAAAAGAAATCTATAAATTTTGCCTGCGTTGAAGGCTAGCTTACTAGCTATATAGGATTAGCATTTGTAATTCCCCTAAAGTGAGACACTTTGAAAGCTTCTGTGTTTTGTTTTTCATTTTTCCTTACTGGGTTCATACTGAAACCTGTGGAAGAGAAATCTCGAAGCAGGAGTATCATGAGCCATGTCCAACTTATATTAGAAGCAAACAGGAAAATTTATTTTACCAAGATGTCCAGAAAGAGAGAGAAGTCAGCTAGCCAATCAATGAGCAAACATGTTCGTCTTTATTTGTGGGTTTCCACTAAAAATGTTTATATTTACGTTCTTCCTAACACATCCAGTTAATAAATTTTGTTCAAACAAAGCCAGGGTCTAAACACTGTTATGCTCTGCATGCCTTGCTTTTCTCAGGTTTCATGTATAGTCAAAATGCAGATCACGATGGAACAATTTCTTGACATTTTTGTTTTATAATTATTATTATCACAGTGCAGTTCTAGCGGGGCTTTGCTGGGTATATATCAGAGGTGAAAATCTTTTTAAAGTAAATCATTATAAAATCCCTTTCCTTTATAACATGCTGGAAGTGCAGTGTCTAAAGGTCTTTTGGGAAAATAAATAATGGAAATTTTGTTATTGATCTCATGCAGAGGCAGTGAATCTAATGAGTTATTGTTATTTTACCCACAGCAAATATTATGAGGTCCAAAATAATAACATTCAATTAAAGAAAGAAAGCCAGATAGGATGTAAGATAAAAACGTAACTTAACAATGAATTCTTTTCAGTGCTTCCTAAATACTAATTTAGTCTTGTCATACATTTAGAATGAAATTCTTTTTAAAAAGTAGTTTCCCATGCCACAGTAATAATTAAAATGATTATTTATCTTGTGATAGACAAGTATCCTCTTCGACAAAAGAAGGTTGCTGGTCTTCATTAAAAGATAATTTATACTTGCGATATTATTTTAATCTAGCAACGAAAACAAAATCTTAAACTGACAACCAAGTCGCCCAAAATTTAACAAAATTTTGGAAGAGTTAAATTTCAGCAAAAAAAAAATGAAAGCAATTTTGAAAGTGTTGCAGAATAGAGCCCTGGTTGCATGGCTCCTCATTACATGAGTAGGGGGTCATCAGACTAAAAGGTCACAACCGACGTGTCCCTTAGAGCTTCGTGAGGTCCAGTAAATCACAGCACTTCATATAGGAGCAAAGGACATCTACAGCAGGTGTTCGTCTGATTTCTCTGCAGTGTGTTAAAAAAATGGGAAGCCATCGCATTTTAAAATTCCGTATCTGGCTCATCAAGCCACCAAGAAAATCCAAGTGACTTTTGAGTTTTAGGAAGCAGCTGCCATAATCTTAAGTCTTCAGGACAAAGCCCCCACTGTTGTGCCACAGGCTGATCTAACTCGCCCGCCTTTTACTCCCGTCACTGTGACCGTGACAGGACAGGCAACTGCGCCACTCCATTGCTGAGTGGTGACACTCCCGCCCAACACCAGGCTCCTTACTCCACTTCAACCTTGCTTCCCATTTTCAGGGCTCGGATGGTGCCCCACTCATGTCCCCACACCGCAGAAATTTAGAGTGGCTTCTTGGCATCAAATGACCATTTTCTTTCTTATAAACAGTAACAAAACCAAATTCACAAAGAAACATTTTCTAGAGATGGATTTCTCTTCACAAGGTCAGGTCCTACCATCTTTCAAAAATCAAAGCACCTGAAGAGAGAATGACTCACTTTAAACTTTTGTCCGTCACAGCCACCGGATAGCATTACTCGTGCAGAGCACAAAGAATGTCCTCAAAGAGCGGGGAAACAACTAGAAAAGGTATGTCTATCTGCCCTCCAGTCACCACAGTGCGGCACAGGTAACTTTCACCTGCTTTTCCAGCCCGTTAGCCCCTAAGCTGCTTGCCGAAGAAGACAGACAAAATCACACATCTCTGCAACCTGGCATCGCCCACAAACAACTACAGAGTGAAAGGAATAAATGAATACCAGCTAAAAGACAGAGTGCTCACTCTATGCCAGGGATGACGCCAAGCTTTTAATCTTCAAGACAATCCTGTAAGGCAGATACAATTAAGATCATCCCATTTTACAGATGATAAAATTGAGGCTTAAGAGAGTTTATGATTTATCCAGCTACGATTTATGGAGTTGGGATCTGACACATAACCATCTGCTCTAGACCCTACGCTCTCGATCTCTGTGCTAAAGTGATTCATAGATAAATAAAATGGTTCTAAGTCCTCAGAAACAAGTCCTTACTTAAGATGCACCTATTTTCACATAATAGATAATTTATAATTTCATAACAACACTGGATTTCGAAAACGTGTGGTTTTGCAAAACAATACTCTGGGATACTGAAGTGACAGAGTGTTTTTTGCCAGAAGAACTTAAAGAACTTCTAAAACCAACAACAGGGGGAGAAAACCAATTCACATGTTTCCAAGAACCTGTCACCAAGAGTATCACGGTCCCCATGTTTTCATCCAACTATCTTGTGAGCATTTCAAATTGCCTGGAAGAGACCGAGAAAACAGAAAGAGGCCTTGGAGAACCAGACCTGTCAAAACAAATCTCAACAACACAATTTCTCAGTTCTTACACTGCCTTCATTCAGATGCAAAAATGCAGAGTCTCAGAAGGTCTCAGAGGCCTCCCAGCTGAGTGTCTCTGCATTGTCTCCCTTTAGCAGATTCGCATCCTCAGCTGATCCAAGCGGCAGCTCAATGGGTATTAATACATATTGCCACATGACGCAGATGAGTTTGGGGACGGAATTAAAATGCATTGGCTGAGAGTCCACGTTGGCAGTAAATGGAGACTCATCAGATGCAGGTACCATCTGGAACCGATAGGATGGTCAAATTGGATATTTTTCTAAACACGGAAGTGTTGGCCATGCTATCTGTGATCACTGGATACAGGTGAAGACAAGCTTTTTTTATGTGCAGGATTTCATAGCATTAGCTAGATTACTGTCTACTTTTTTGAGGCTACCTAGAAATATCACTAGATCCAGAAACAAGGTTCTTCAACACAAGGATTAGGAAAATCAACTTGCTACCCAGCCATTTTCACTGGAGGCCGCAGGTCATTTCTAAGGATCTGAAAAGTGGGTTCAACTACACAATCCCTGAGCAAGAGTTTTGATCTTGAAAAATGGTGATTTCCAAAAGGGAGACTTAAAAAAAAAAATGTCAATCATACAACAGCTGTGTTTACACATACAAAGTGAAGTGGAAAACTATGACAATTACTCAGATGATTTCAATCAAAACATCCCCTCCACTGAAATATCCCAAAAATTGGAGATATAACATGGGGAATTCTTGTTTTTTGGCTTGAATTATCCAGATAATTGCTTCATCTCCCCACTGTTCTTATTTAGACATAGCCTAAAACCCATCCTGTGCATTGGCAATTCAAAGCGCAATTATTTGCAGATGTACGTACTCAGGGACACAAGTGTCTATGGTCACAATTATGTGCAGATGTAGCTCAGCACAGACCACAGTCAAGTCTGCAGTTTCAAAAACCTGTTTTGAAAATTTGACTATAAACAGAGATTATTCCTTTTAAACCCCACCCCCTATAAAAAGTCACTTAAGCAAATAATGACAATTTGTCCTCAAAAAAACCAATCCATCTACAATAAAACACGTCCTTAAAACTGCTGTGCTTCGATCCTGTCATTATTTGGGGAGAAAAAGTATCCACAAAAACAGAGTTTTTAATAACAAAGAACCCTTCAAAAAATGCCCTCTTTCCACTTCACAAATCACACTTAAATCAAATGTATTTCCTTAAGTCAGCTAGAGAAACTACTACCCTTCTAAATATCACTTCTCGCCTTGATTTTTTAAACAATCTACTTTATCCAACCCCCCCAAAAACACAATGTCCATCATTTCTTAAGTGACATTTAAAATCTTCTACATGTATGCCCCCTAAATTTAACTTACTTTGTAATATATTCTCCGACTACAGAATATGTTCAAATATTTGTATCACAAAGGAGAGGCAGAGAATGCCATTAACTCAAATTCAGCCCCAAACTATAAATTCATTTTAATTAAAGATATGTGATAAGCACACACGCTGAAAGAAATGAAGGAGGGCGGATGCCAGAAAAAAGTTATCTTTTGCAGAGAAATTAAAAATTGCAGGAAGAATTCAATAAGCCACGGAGGCCTCTTGAAACCTTCTGTCTGCATCCTTTTATCTAAGCATGCTGGTTAAAATTTGGTGCCTCTTGTTTATGGCCCGTATGGCAACCTGAGCTAATACACTCCCCCCTCCAACACCACTCAACCCCCTCAAAAAACAGAAAAGACAGAAAATGCTAATTGTAATATAAAAACAACAACAACAATAAAATGAAAGTAAGAGAAAACTGGGGAACTGGGCATATGCTTACAAGGCAATGATTCTCAACTTGGGCTGCACATTTTGAATCATCTGGGGGCTTTCAAAAATCTCTAGGGGTGGGCGTGGGGTCCAGGCATCAAGACACTTGAGTTGCCTGGTGATTCCAATGCGTAGCCCATCTTGAGAACCACTGTGACAGGAACATGAGTGAATACCACCACGGTCACAGGTTTTTGGCCAGGAAACTCTCAAAGACCTCCCTGCATGAAACCAGTGGCCCGGAAGGTTCAGATTTGAAAACAGGCCCAGAGTATCTCTGCTCACTCCCTGGGGACAAGACACAGAAAGAAGCTTCAATTTTGTAAGACTGTGGATTCCTAAGGATGTTCTTCCCATGATGTGTGGATCTCAAGCCAAGGAATTCACTTAAAACTGGCCCATAATCCATGAAATCTGTAAGGCCCAGCCAAACAAATATAGATTACTTCAAGACTCTGGTGTTACATGTGGTTTCTGAAGCAAAAAGGGGGCAATTTTTAAAGGGCTTCTTTATCATTGAAAACTCTATGTTCATGGATACCTCCTCTCCTCAAATAATGAAAGAAGCAAAGTAGGATAATTTTAAGGCCATGTTTTAGTGTATATGGATTAGCTTTGGAGGGACAAATTATTATTACCTGCTTAAGTGACAGAGAGTGGAATTTAAAAGGAATGATCTCAGGGCACCTGGGTGGCTTAGTCAGTTAAGTGTCTGCCTTCAGCTCAGGTCATGGTCCCAGAAAGGAAACAGGTGTTATCACCCCCAGAAGAGTTTGTGGCAGCTGGAGATCACTTAAGTCTGCCACTGTCCAACCTGGCAATGCACTACAGGGGAAGAATTGAAAGTGAAGGCATACCTACCAACAGGCAAACAATTTTTGGTCACCAAAAATGTGCCATGCTACAAGCGGTGCAAACAGATGGAATATTCAGATGAATCGGAAGCTATCAGTGAAGAAGATGATGGTGATGGGGGATGGGTAGATACTTATCATAACACAGGAATTGCAGGAATAACTGAAGCAGTAAAGGAGATTACGTTGGAAAGCAAGGACAGTGTAAAACTTCAAGATTGCTCAGCAATATGTGAGGAGGAGGAGGAAGAAGATGAAGGAGAAGTTGCAGATATGGAAGAATATGAAGAAAGAGGATTGTTGGAAACAGATGAGGCTACCCTAGACACAAGGAAAATAGTAGAAGCTTGTAAAGCTAAAACTGATGCTGAAGGTGAAGATGCTATTTTGCAAACAAGAACTTATGACCTTTATAGCACTTATGATACATATTACCAGAAACCATGACTATGGTTGTTCAGCTATGATGAGCAAAGGCAACCTTTAACAGTTGAACACATGTATGAAGACATCAGCGAAGATCATGTGAAGAAAAGAGTAAACACTGAAAATCACCCTCATCTCCCACTGCCTCCTATGCGTTCAGTTCACCCACGCAGGCATACTGAGGTGATGAAGAAAATCATTGAGACTGTTGCAGAAGGAGGGGGAGAACTGGTGTTCATATGTATCTTCTAATTTTCTTGAAGTTTGTACAAGCTGTCATTCCAACAATAGAAGATGACTATACAAGACATTTTACAATATAACGAAGAGAACATAGATTCTATCCTAATTATTGTTCTGATTTTTAAACAATTAACCCATAGATGTGATCATTGACCAAATTCACCAATATGTACAATTTCTCTAATAAAGGGACTTATATTTATATATTTATGCATTAAATTTAAAAAGTTCTACTACCAGACTTATTTGTTTGGTAAAAAAGAGTGTAAAGCGGAGAAAAAAAAAACTCAGCTCAGCAGGGAGTCTGCTTCTCCCTTTCCCTCCACCTGCCGCTCCCCCTGCTGGTGCTCTCTCTGTCAAATAAATAAATATTTTTTTAAAAAATCACTAAATAAATAAATAAAAGGTATAATCTCTTATTTTAGTCAGATTTCCAAAACAGGCTTCCCAAACTTAAGCCTGCTGGTGTACACTGAGCTACGCTGCCTTCAAGAACTTACGTGGGACTCCCAGGGAAAGCCACTGTCACTGAAGATGAACTTATAGTTGAAATATTAAAACATAAAACAAGGGGCACCTGAGTGGCTCAGTTGGTTAAGCATCTGCCTTTGGCTCAAGTCATGATCCTGAGGTCCTAGGATCAAGCCCCACACTGGGCTTCCTGCTCAGCCTAGAGTCTGCTTATCCTTCTCCCTCTGCCCTTACCCCCACCCATGCTCTCCTTCTCTCTCTCTCAAATGAACAGATAAAATCTTAAAAAAAAAAAAAAAACTACAACGAAGTAAGCAGTCATGATAGAGTCTGCAGGGGCAAAAAATGGGAGGAAAAGATAAGAAGTTGGTCAGAAAGGAGACTTTAAAAAAATATGTTAATATGTTCAGTGAGATAGAAGAAATAGAAAGCACGAAATACATCTCATAGGAAAGAACAAGATTAAAAACATTAAAGAATGACATTAAAACATATATATCCATATTCATATATATATTGTTATTCATATATATGTGAATTCTAAAACAATAATATATAGCTGTTGAAATAAATAACTCAACAGATAGGTTCAACAAAACCCCAAAGAGAGAATTAATGACTAGGAAGGCAGAACTGAAGGCCTGACTCCCAGTGGACCTCAGAGAAATACAGAAATGGAAACTGAGATTCCAAAGTTCTTAGATATGGAGGAAAGAATAAGAGCTCTGTCTCATAGAAGTTCAAGTGGAAGAGAATTTGAGAGAATAGAGAAGTATTAGAAGAATCACTGAATTTTCCAGAACTAAACAAAGACACAAGTATCCAGATAGAGAAAAAGAAAAAAAATCATACCTAATACCAAACAGGAGAAATTTTAAAAAATGAAACCATATGAAATATCAGTAAAATCAGTGAACAAAAAACATCAGGAAAATATTAAACTATTACGAAGAAGGAAAAACGAAAAGCTAGCTCAGAAGAATAATACTTAGACTGACGACAGACTTCGCATCAGCAACAACTGATGCCAACTGGCAGTGGAATGATGTTGTGCAAGTGCTGATAGGAAATAATCACCAAACTAGAATATTATAATATTCAGGTAAATTATTCAAGAATGAAGCTAAATAAAGACATTTTCAAACATAAAGAAACACAGTGAAACACATATCTGATAAAGGATAAATACCCAAAATACACTGAAGAGTCTTAACACTCAACAACAAGGAAACAAACTACCCAAGTTTTAAAATGAGTCAAAAATCTGAACGGACATCAGAACACAAAGAAGATACAAGGATAGCAAATGAGCACATGAAAAGATGTTCGACATCACATGCCATTAGGGAACTGCAAGTTAGAATAAAACAACCACAAGACACCGCTGTATCTCTATTAGAATGCCTAAAATCCCAAAACCTGATAATACCAACTGCTGACAAGGGTAGAGAGCAACAGGAACTCTCGTGTTGCTGCTGCGATCACAAATTTGAAAGACAGCTTGGCAGCTTTTGCAAAGCTGAACGTAGACCTAGATTAGTCCACCAATCATACTCTTAGGTATTGACCTAAATTAGTTGAAAACTTAAATGCACACAAAAAATTGAACCTAAATATTTGCAGCAGATTTATTCACAATCTCCAAAAATTGAAAGCAATAGAAGCTGGAAGGAAGATATCCTTCAAGAGGAGAGTGCACAAACTAGCTGTGGTACATCCAGACAATGGAGTATTATTCAATGACAGAATGAAATGAGCTACCAAGTCACACAAAGACATGGAAAAACCTTAAATGCAATTGCTAAGTGAAAGAAGGCAGTCTGATAGGCTATATGATTCTGACATGACATTCAGGAAAAGGCAAAACTATGGAAGCAAATCAGTAAAAAGATCAGTTGCCAAAGGCTCAAGAGAAGGGCAGAGACAAATAAATGGAGCAGAGGTGACTTTTAGAGCCATTAAGACTACTCTGTATGATACTGTAGTGGTGGATACAGGACATTATACATTTATCAGAACCCATACAACTATATAACATAAAGAGGAATGATAATGTAAAATATGGACTTTAGTTAATAACAATGCATCAATATTGGCTCATGAATGGTAACAATGTTCCACACTAATTCAAGATGTTAATAATAGGAGAAAGAGTGGGGGAAGGATATATGGGAACTCTGTACTGTCTGCTCAATTTTTCTGTAGATCTAAAATGGTTCTAAAAAATATAGTCTGTGGGGGTGCCTGAGGGGCTCAGTTGGTTGAGAATCTGACTCTTGGTTTAGGCTCAGGTCATGATCTCAGGGTCCTGAGATCGAGCCCCATGTTGGGCTCTGTGCTCAGTGGGGAGTCTGCTAGAGATTCTCTCCCTCTGTCCCACCTGCCACTCAAGCTCACACACTCTCTCTGTCTCTCTCTCCCTCTCTCTCTCTCACTCAAAAAATAAATGAATCTTTAAAAAAAGAAAATGTACTCATTACTTAAAAATAAAAATCTAGTTTTGGAGGATTGAAAAACAAGGTGAAAATGTGTGTCTCCATAAATGATACATGAATTATATCTCAATAAAAATGTTACCCAAAAAATGTGCATGGCCCCAAAACCCAATAGTTCTATTTGTAATTATAAACTCCCCCACATATGCACAGAGAGGCCAGAATTAAAATATTCTTGCAACATTACTTGTAATCTCAAAAGCAAGGAACTAACATAAATGCCCATACAGAGTGGAATATTATTCATGGAAATACATATGTGGCAAAGCATAAAATATGACAGGATGAACAAAAGTTCCATGATGACTGAGTTCCAGAGAGGCAGAGAAGAAGACATCTGCTCAGAAGACCAAAAGGCATTTCAAAGTTAGTATGTCCCAAATGGAAATCTAAATCTTCAACTCCCAAAGCAAAAATAATACTCACCCCTGGTCCTCCCCTGCCTCAGAAAATGGCACCATCATTAACCCAGGTAAATGACAATACCTTCCTCTCTTCATCTTCATTACATATTCTTTTACCATCTATCTCCCCCCAGACAGAATGTAGGCTCCGTGTTCCCACTACCTCCTCAACATAGAGAACAATGTCTGGTTTAAAGAAGACACTCAGAAAATACTCATTCAATGATGCTTTTGTAGACTTCGACTTCACCTACAGTAGTTCCCTTTTAAAAACATGCAAGGCAAACGGGGCAGCCAGTGGTGTGCTCCACAGGCTGAGTCAGATAGATCTATGGTCTTAGGCTCTTTCTGGAATGTGGTCCATGTGGGGCAAGGGAGAAGGGGAGAGCAAGGGAGCAGCCACAGAGCTGGAGACCAGAAGACCACAGGGCTCTGCCTTTCTCTCACTATGAGGCTGGGGCCAAGTCACCCACAGCCTCTAGACCTGAGCTTCACCTACAACGTGCCAGGTGTGTTCCAAGCAGGTAGGAAGAGGAAGAGCTACTCCTTCCCTTGGAGCCTTAAAGGGCTTGGAGGGGACACGCTGCACACAGAGGAGGAAAGGTAGCCGACCTTGAGATGACCTCAAATCCCCAGCTGGAAGACTGTCTCAACAATTCACATCTCACCTTCCACAGTTTAACCAAAGGCTCCCTCAAGCTCCTTCCGGACTCAGAGTTCTAGGACTCATTGTTACAAACTGTCTTGAATCCATATCTCTTCCCACAGTTGAAGGAAAATCCAAACACCCAAAAGCAACTTGGTTTTGAACTGTGGAGTTCACAAAGAATCTTGTCACGTGTCATTTCAAGCAAGCTTGCCAACAAGTCTCTGAAGTACCTGGGGCAGGTATGAATATGAGCCCAGTTCACCTGAGGCTGACGGATGGAGGGACCAGACTAAAAGAAGGGGGCTGTCTTTGAAAAGCAAACGAATTAGATCCCTGGTCAGCCAGCACTTGTGCCCCAGGCACTTGTTTTTCTCAGATGGGCGCCCACTGGTCCTCCTCAAATGTGACAATGACGACAATGGCTGAGCAAACCATGCAGGCCCCACAGTTCCTGCCACGGTGCACTTGGATGCTGAGGCATGCAGGCTAAGGACGCAGGCCTGCTCCTCCCCAGAGTCCTAACCAGCCCAAGATGACTTCTTCATTCTCATCTCACACTGGTCTTCTTGCCTGCCTGCTTCTTCACACAGCCGGCCTCACCCTCTTCCTGCCTGGAGCACTTTTCCCACCCAGACCATGTCTGATCCCTATTACAGCTCTTACATAGCTCCACCAGCCTCTCCTTGAGAGCTCTGTTTACACTGGGAATGTTCTATGTATTTGTGTCCCTCTCCCCTGCTAGACAAGTTTCATGAAGGCAGGACCAATCTGACTTTGTTCACCATTATATCACCAAGTACTTGGCCAAGGATGGCATGTGTGAGGCTGAGACGTTTAGAAATGCTGAGGCCCCTTTGTGACCATGAAGGAGGAATGTGGAGTTTCTGGAAGATGTCACTCACTTGACCCTAAAGATGATACCTTCACACAAAGGTCAAGAAGTCATGTTCTTGGTGATAGTGCCAGAAACTTGCCTTACCTCTGGATATATTATAAATTCCAAGAGCTAACAAATTCCCTTCATTATGCCAGCCTGTAAGAGGTAAGTTTTCCATCATTCATAAGGAAAAAAGAGTCCTAACAGATGCAACTATCTAACAAGTCTACAAGCTGTCTAAAAGCATGATTATGTACCCTTCTGTCTTATTTCACAAGTGCTGGACACCCAATACGACCCGATTTGCACTCGGCATGTTCATTCATTTGCTCATTCAATAACTGTTCATTAGGAGTGTACTAGGTGGCTTCCTAGGAATGGGGACAGAGAAATGAACAAGCCAGATGAGCGAGGTCTTTGCTTTCATACAACTTAACGTTCTAGTGAGAGAACAGACAAACAAGTAAAACAACGAAATAATTCTGGATAGTGGTTAAGTCCTATGAAGAAATGAAATAGGGAGATGTAATAAAGGATGGGGAGGGGGAGAATATTCAGCTAGGTGGTTATGGAAGCCCTATGGGCTGAAAATGACAAGGAGGAGTCAACCAAGTGAAGATGAAGAAGAACATTCCGGACAATGAGGGGAGCAAGAGCAAAGGCTCTGAGACGGAACAGGCTGGATGGGTTTGAGGGCAGAAAAAAGGCAGAGCGGCTGAAGAATCCCTGAGCCTTCTGGAAGAGAATGAGACAAGATGAGGCCAGAGAAGTGGGCAGGGAGCCAATTATTTAAGAATTCCTCTTCCGAGGATAGTCCAGATGCCTGCAGGAACAAAGCTGTCACGCCTTCAAGTCTCCCCATCCTCCAGGCCTGTTTTCCTTGGACACTCTGCATATGTCTACCAAGGGCAGAGAAAGGGGGTTGAGACGAAGTCACTGTACCAGTCCGCCTTTAACCATTCCGGCCTCCAGTTCTGTCAGCCATGCATCAACCAAGGCCTGGACTTGGGGATCATAAAAGACTCTTCCAACTCCAATATTCTATAATTATTTCCCTCTGCATTGTCTTTTTTTTTAAAAGAGACCAATCAATACAGAACAGCCACCAACAGAGAACTATCCCTGAAGAATTACATTTTCAAGGCAACAGGGCAAAGTCAGTCACTTTGGACACACTCAGACACCAAGTCTCTGCCTCAAACAGCTGCCTTCTCCACAGCTCAGAGTTCTCGAGTGTGGCAGTAGTGCAGCCGTGGGTGCTTTTCTGTGTAAGTTACATGAGCCCCGGAAGCAGAGGCCATGGCCTGAAGCCTCCTACTGCCCCCACCACCAACACCCCCCCCCCCCCCCCCCCCAGCCACAGTTCCCTTCCCCCACCCAGTGGCGGCCTTTCACCCCATTGCCTAGAGCAGCAAGAGGTGATTGTCACTGACAAAAAGACACAGGGTCCCACCACCCGGGCGTCCCCGTTCATGAGGAGTACACAGCCTTGTGCTCACCTGGAGGCCTTCGTGCCAGTGCTGAGAAGGGTCAGTTCTTGGCGTTTCGATCTCAGGGCAAAGTCACCTCCTCAAGGAATCCCTCCTGATTTCCCCATGTAATGGGTTTTCCCTTTTCCCTCTATTTGCTATCACAATGGTCTGTCTTCTTCAGGATACTTACTGCCAACCAAAAAGGCTTGTTTTAACTCATTATGTCTCCTCCACGAGACTGTAACTTCATGAGTTTGGGGGCCTCATCTGTCTTGTCCGTGCCCCCGCCCTCAGGACCTACCTAGCAAAAGGTTGTCTTGGTAAATATTTGTTGCTATTTTAAAACTTGTTGATCTTTAAAAATTGTGCTGATGGCTGGCTGAAGTCCTCCAAAGATCTTTGACAAAGCATGGGAGGGCACATGCCAAATCAGTATAGAAAGTTTCTGGGGAAATCATCTAGCTGTAGCACCACCATTTTCAACCAACACAGCTGGGGTGGGAACAGCTTCCAGAGTACCATACCCCTCCCCCATAGGACAATGACAGCACAAAACATGTGAAGGTGGAGGTTCAAACCACTGAGATGACCCGTAGACTGCTTTGCCAGAGGAACAGAGGGGTCTAGCCAAGGAAAGTAACTTATTTAATGGGATGTTCAGAGACTCAAACCCAGATACTTGACACATGGCAAGAATTTCTCAAGTCCCCAGGACCAGTCTATAGAATCCCTTTACTTCTGGAAGCTGGTGGGGAAGAAAATCTGCCAACACCGGCATCCACGCTCATAATGTGGAGATTCGTAAGGTCTTCCAGCTGAGATGGGACCAAGTCCATGGTCAGGACTTACAGAGCAAAAACACCAGAGTGGCTGGGGTCGGGGGGAGGTATGTGTCTGAGAGCAGAACACAGAGGAAGGCTGAGTGAGCGGGGGGACAGCGCAGGAATGGACAGGCCAGGGAGGACACCACTTTGTCATCATTCTGTATCATAAAAGGCAGCTCAGAAGAAATGGAAAACAACATAGGCCTTTCTTTCTTTCTTTCTCTTTCTTTCTTTCTTTCTTTCTTTCTTTTTTTTTCTTCATGCACCGAATATAAAACCCTGAGTATAAATTTTTCTATTTTAGGGTTTTCCAAACAACCTCTAACTTAGTGTTTTACATCTAGGGTAAATATTTGCCAGGAATTTCTGGCCCACATCAGAGTGCTTATCTAAAAAGTTGTTTGGTTCTGCTCTTAATAGGAAAATTCTGCATTCAAGTCAGGAGACTCACCCTGCGTGTGAACCCACAATAACCCTCCTTCCCTAGGTCTCCAGAGTGCACCGCAACAGGAGCTGAGCGCCAGCCGGATCTGCATAAGAGCCCTTTCTGGAAGGTCCATCTGTGTACGCTGCACTTTCTCTTAATTAAGGCCGAGGGTGTGGAGGAACAAGTCAATGACTGACCCCCCGCTCGGGGGCTACTGTGGCAGCTCTGCGAGGCCGTGGGAATGTTGGGGGGAAATTCAGTAACCGGAAGGCAGGGCTGCGGAGTATACCAAGGCAAGTACACAGCCGGTGGGTGGTACTGCACAGTGGGGCCGCTCTCTATTATAGAGGAACCGGCCGATCGGTCATTGATCGCTCATCTCAGAGGTGCAACTACAAATGCACAAAGGGGTCTGCAGAAGCAGCCACAAAGTCTGAGAGAAAGCTGGAAGGACAGCACAAGGGCCAGGCTCGCACACACCCTCCCTCCGTGCAGTGAAATGTCTGGAGGCCAATGAGTACGTTCCCATTTTTTCAATAAAAACTTCTACCATTTGGGGGGGCCCTGCGCAGCGTGTTAGACACTCCCACCACTAAGATCCCAGCCTCACAGTGACTCTGCAGAGCAAGTATTATCTCCACCAGACAAATCAGGCAGGGAGGCTCAGCGGAGTTAAAGAGCCTGCCTACGTCATGATCTGATGAAGTCTGATGCAAATCCGGGCCTGACCCCGAATCCACATTCCTTCCACCACAGCACTGCTCCCCTCTAGAAAGACACCTCCTTAAGACGCTAACATTCCTCTGCCTCACCCCCCGGGTTGAAGAGAGAGGGCAAGTTCAACAGGGCACTTGCCAGACTGCTGGCCGGAAGATGTTGATGGGACCGGACTATCCGGCAGGCAGTTGGATGGATATATTCTAAAAAGGAGCTCCTCAGATTGGCAGTTCAGACTCCGGGGTCCTCTGAACCCCATGCAGGAAATATGGGTCTGAGCAAGGGACTCGGCAGATACTCCAAGGTGTGGCACCAACACACAGGTGCAAGCCGAGAGCACAAGAGTGCCCGTATCATCAGAGGGCTGTTCAGCATCTTCCACCAACTAGCTGTGTGGCCTGAGGCACATCACTTGACTTCTCTGAGTTTTGATTTCCCCCTATGTGAAATGTGACTAGTCCTCCCCACCCCCCCACACTGTGCCAACGCTCGGGGTTTTTGTGAGGATTAAATGCAATAACCTATGAAGGCACCTCGAATCCTCCTGCTGGGCAGCCAGCAGGCATTTCACAATTAATGTCTTCACAACTGCTCTGCTAGCCTTGACTGTGACCTCAGGGCTGAGACTCAAGTTGGAGGCTTCTCAAAAACATGCCTGGGGATTATCACAGCTAAACCTTCAAGCCTGAAGAGGCTTCCTATGGAGATGTCACCCCTAGCTGGCAATGCCTACTTCTGTAAGGAGACCTTGGCACAAGAAGGGTATTCTAAAAGCCAGATCCTCGGTGAAGGTACGCATGGTAAACCAGCCAGCATTCAAAAAGCAGTTGCCACCAAACACAAAAGGAAGTCATCCCCAGCAAATCCAGGCCAGCAAATCCCCAGCAAATGCCCTTCTACGAGACAATTCTAGAAAGATCTCAAACCCAGACAAAGGGGACTGGGATGAATGGGCACCGCTCAAGAATTCTGACCGTCACCTGACCCCATGCACAATATAGAAGCAGTAAGTTCACTTTCTCTGCAGAGCGAGGTAGCCACCAACAGCTGTGGAATGTCAAAAACAAGGCTGCTTGGGTCTAAAGTTACCCTCCTCCACTGGGAGAGGAAAGAAAATGCATTTCTGAGTCTCTACTTCTTTATGTTCTGCTTATGAGGAACAAATGTCGACAAGATATAGGATACACTGCTCTGTTTGCCACCAAAATGCACAGAACATAATTTTATACGAAACTACGCTTGCTTAATTGTGATGCATTAAGTATTATGTTCATTGTTTCTGAAACTGCGTAGAAATGAATAATTTATTTCAGACAAAAGAAACTCTTGAATATGAAATGCCTCATCTTTTAAAATTACAATTTGGAAGACAAGAATGAAAAAGTACCCATAGCCAGTGAACCCTATACCGCTAATAGAAAGCAATGCTTCGACTGTTTCTACTTTGTTTGCAAACATTACATTTTTTAAACATTCTTGAGAATAATAATAATAAAAATAATAAAACCCACTAGGGATTCCCCACACTCACATCCACTCAACACAGGGCTAGCATAGCCAATATAAATTTTTCATGCTGGGTGAACACCTTTTCTTTTTCCACCAATGTACCTTGCCTCACCTGGAATCCACTCTCCACATCCCTGCACCGCAGTAGTCCCTGGCACCTCCTTCTAGAGCTTTCTGTCCTCCATTGAGTTCCCTTCGTGTTTCCTTCTCCTCCCCGCCCTCCCTCCATGGCACTCCACTCTGCTCTCAACTTTCTTTCAGGTTCTCTACCATCTCTCTAGCAGCTAGCCACACTGCCAGGCATAGAGTAAGATCTCTAAGAACATGACTCCTGCTATTTTAGAGGAGATAATCCATGTTTTGGACTGCACTGAATCGGCGATCTTCATTTCAGGTATGGTTATTGATGTCTCCCTCTCTTTTTCCTTTTATTTTTTTCAGAGCAGAAGAAACCTACATCCACTCAATCTCCTATTCCTGCTTCACGCTAATAAATTGGGAGAGGGGGAAGAAGGGAGTTCAGTTCGTGTACACATTAAAAGCAGAGACTGGCAGTCACTCAGCCACGATTTACTGAGCACTTCCGAGCACTCTTCCTAAGTGTTACCTCCAAAAACCTTATGAATCGGGTACTATTATTATCCCCATTTTCAGATACAGGACCTAGAATGGAGTAAGTAACTGTTTACCCGTGGTCCCACAGCTAGTAAGTGCTGGGAATGTGGAACTCAAATCTGGGTGTGCTTAACCCCCAGACTTTTGCTCTTTACCACCGCTCTTCTGCATTTCATGATTTCCCAGGGTGTCATCTCCTGCCCCTCCCCAGCCCCACCCAAGTCTCTGGAATGAAGGCAGACTGTTTGCCTGGTGAGTTGTGATGTGGGAAAGTGCTGCCCAGCTCTGGGTGCGTTCCTACCCAGAGATCAGCAGCAGTCAAAAAGGGCAGCACCATCTCTCCCAGCTCCTGCTCCCACGACAGCATTAAAACAATGTCATAAACGCACCCTGGGCTCAAGAAAGGACACAGAGAGGCTTCAGTCACTTCTTCGGAACCAGCTCTGGGAGCCACGGTAATTACTGGCAGCAGTCCCAGCAGCCCTCCTTCCTCGTCCTTCCCTCACCAGGCGTGCCCCCGTCTGAGCAGGCATCTCTTTCAATTAAGACAACTCCCTGCATTTAGAATCTTTGAGTTTTTATTCAGACACTCTCTTGCAAAAGGCTCTGAAGAAAGTCGAAGATCTGGTGCAGAAAACAGCCAAGTGACACACAGGACCAGAGTGCCAGAAGAGTAAAATGATATACAGCAAACAAATGAAAATCAAGCCCATGTGTTGAGTCCTCCAAACAGGTACTGTCCATCAGGGTTCCAAAGGGCCACAAGAGGCTGCGCAGGGCCATCCCTCCCAGCCAGAGGACAGCCTGAGCTGAGCCACTGCCCCAAGGGAAAAGGCAGGAGCCCATCCTGAGCCCAGGACAGAGGGCAGCACTGGGGTTGGGACTAGGGGGATCTAGAAGGGCAGGTGGAGACTCTCCTCTCAGGGGTCCCAGACTGTCCACATTGCCACCGCCCACCAGGACAGGCCTCCTTTGACCGGTCAGGTAACTCAACGTCTAAGAAACAATTTGCAGTGACGATCTCTCCTACCGTGATAATTAAGACCCTTCAGGACTTGGCTCCAGACCGCTCTGCATCCTGCACTCACTCCTGCTGGTGCCCGTCTGCTCTGCTGTCATCTGCTCCCCCCACGTCCCCACCCACCTTCCCAGGACCACCCTGTGAGGCCCAGGCAGCCTCACTGACTCCTGACTCCTCTGCCCACCTCTGGCATCTAAATGGGGAGCTGTGTGCACTTGGTCTTTGCATTCTGGAGCCTCGAGCATCTTTTCCCCCCTCCAAGAAGAAGATGAGACTGAGAGAGAAGAGCCTGAACCTGACCTACACTTGCCCTGAGTCCACCAGGAACCGAGGCTAACAGCACCAGTGCTCCAGGCCCCATTTGTTACTTCCCCAGAGGGTACCTCATGTGATAAGAAGTTACTCATTCTCTGGGGCGCCTGGGTGGCACAGCGGTTAAGCGTCTGCCTTCGGCTCAGGGCGTGATCCCAGCGTTGTGGGATCGAGCCCCACATCAGGCTCCTCTGCTAGGAGCCTGCTTCTTCCTCTCCCACTCCACCTGCTTGTGTTCCCTCTCTCGCTGGCTGTCTCTATGTCTGTCAAATAAATAAATAAAATCTTGAAAAAAAAATATTAAAAAAAAAAAAGAAGTTACTCATTCTCAGCAGGCCTATGTCATACTCTAGTCTAGAAGCATCCAGAGTCCTGTGTATACTTTCATGACATAAAACTATACTAAGTTGAACCATATGCAATTTCTGCTTTTCTGCCATGCTGCCCTATAAAAATGGCAATTCCATAGGATTCAGCCTAAAAATGCAGCAATGCTGAGGTAAATTAGCCATCATCCTTCTCCGGTTCTGCTGAGACAAAGGCCAGCCCCTGAGTGTGGCAACCCTGCCTCTCTGCCCAGCTCTACTCCCACAACTGCTTGACCTACGGCTTCAGCCACAGCAAGTGACTTATTTCCAGCACCTCGGCACTCCATGCCTTTGCCCATGCAGTTGCCTCTGCCTAGAATACCCTCCCCAGCCATCCCTCCTTATCAAACTACTATCCATCCTTCAAAACCTGGCCCCAAGTCACCTTCAGCAAGCCTTCTCTGACCCACAACCCCATCAAGTCAGTTCTTCTCTCCCTGGGGCTCTATGTGAGCCCGGTGAAGTTCTACTCATTCACCTACCACTTTGTGTCATTAATTTTTATTGTTTATACCTATCCCTAAATAAAAAAAGAGGGTCCTATTTACCCCTGAATCCCTCTGGCTTCACCCTAGACTCATAGTAAGTTCTTGATAAATACCAGATGAATGAATCTGGCAGAAATGCCATTCCATCACACTGAAATACTGGAAATTGACAGAGATCACAAAAATGACCAATTTTTCTCTTTATTCTAAAACAAGTATATGTATGATATATATATACATATATATATATATATCTCACTCAGTATAAAATGCATGATAATCCTTCATACAGTTTGTGCACTTAACTTTCCCAAAACTCTCTCTCCTGTTATATATTTGCAAATGGATGCTACAGCACAGATTCTGCGGCCAGACTTCCCGGATGAGGATGTGGCTCACCAACTCTTAGGTGTGTGTCCTTTGACAAGTTTCTTATTTGGACCTCGGTTTCCTTATCCCTCCAGTGGGGCTAAGAGTACCTACTATTAAGTAAGGCTGAAACAAGGTATTCCATGTAAACACTTAGCTCATCACCTCCCACAGCTGTTGAAATTATTATGACTTTTATTTCTCTTGAGGTCTCATTGGGAATATATTTAGAGTTTTCAGTCCAGTCACTCCTTTTCTCATTCAAAATGCCACTTGCTAAGTTCAAGAGTGCAAGAAAACAGTGGTTCCAATGAGGGCTCTCCAGAATGCATGGATTTCCTGGTATCTTCTTCATCAAGAGTTTATTTGAAACTCATAGTAACAGGGATCAATGAAACATTTCATAAACATGGGCTTTAAGAAACCTGCTGGCCTGTTCCGACAACGAATGCAATCAATACTTATTTTCATACATTATTAACTGTATACCGAACGATAATGTGCAAAGGGTAATAGAAATAATAGTCAGCATGGTGTTTCTGAGACCATTCAGAGGGACGTAAAGGAAAGGGGTACCAGCATGGTGTAAGACAAACGAATAGAATATTAGGTCACCTTAAAGTGGGACTAAACTATGTATTCCTTTTCTTTACCACTGTGTAATGCTATTTATACGACAACATGACAAAAAATGGCCCTAGGCATTCTGCTCTACTTTAGAAGCCTTCCATCTCACACTGAAATGAAAAAAGATACAATCCAGAAATTGCTTCTTTGGTTAATATTTCTACAGTTCCGCAGGAATGGTTTTAATAGCGTGCGTGTTCTGGATTTCGGTTGTCAATTAAGAACCCAACAGAATGCAGGGATAAATATTAAAATAATAGATACTGGCTTCTATTTCAACGTTAGAGGCCCTTTGTTGAACAGGGTTTTTTTAGGTGGAAGACAAAGAAGGAAAAACTAGGAATTAAGGAGGGAGGCAAGGAACTAGATACCTTCACGTTAAGAACCACATAAATGATCCCAGGTCTGCGTTTAAAAGTTCATCACATAGCAGCACCAAGAGATGCAGGAGCAAGATGCAAATCTGAATTCTTCCACTCACCGGCTGTGTGGCCCTGAGAAAGCTACTCAACCTCTCTGAACCCAGGTGTCCTCCTCAGAAATCAGAGATAATACCTAGCTTTTAGTGTAACCAGGGACCAAAATGAAAACATGCCCATGGATAAGCTGGGCAGTGCAGGGCACTCAGCAGGACTCTCCAGGGGTACTCCTCTCCCCACCCCTACCTCCCCTTTAAAAAGAGGGCAGGTCTGAAGATTACACAGCTCTGGGACTGATGGGCAGAATCCCAGAGAGAACTGTGGTTTGACCAAAAATAGGCCATTTGACCAAATGATTAAAAGTCTGTCATATGCTAATGCTTGGACGGGGCGGACCTTGGGCCAATTGAGTACCAGTAAATTGCAATTGATTTTCGAAGAAATTGCTAGTTCTCTTGCCTTTCCTCAGCTGTGTCACACTCTCTCACACACAGCTGCCTTTGTCACAGCCAGAACCCACTGCAACACATGTCAAGGAAGATCTTTTTGAGGCGAAATGTTTCATAATACGGATAGCCACATTCACGCACACACTATCAATACACACAGCCCTGACCAGGCAGGTACACAAATACATCTATAACTCTGTGTGTGTATGCACATGTTTATATAGGTTTTTAGGGGACTCGAATTTAGAAACAATTCTGCACCATGGTTGTACGTTTCTGTATGTTTTGCAACTCCCTCTGTGGTTGGAGAGCTATCCCGACTCATTTTTATTTTTTTACAACAATCTACTGTTTGAATAAAGATCCTAAAAGAGCACAGCCCTGGAACCTCCTCTCCACACACTCCCCAGCCCTATCTATGTAAATTCTTGGCTATGAAAAGAAAATGGTTAAAAGATCACAGATGATAAAAAATCATAAGAATAAAGGTTAACAATAGCTGCTTTCACCCCTAATTTCTGATATGGTGATAGACCCTCTTAGAACATTAATTAGAATGGAAAGAGATGAAAGAAAGGCCCAGGGGACATAATAAATTAGCCCCTTATGCAAATCACCCATTCGTTTTCATCACTGACCCAGCTAGCTGAGTCTCTAAATTACGGGAAGTGGTTAGCTTCTTTAACAAAAAATTCCAGATGAAAGATTAATTTTTTTTCTAATCTGAAGGCTGGGAGGGCTTACAGCAAAAAAATAATTTCTCGCTTTCCCTTGCAGATGACTCTGAAGGGGGCCAAAAAAATATGAAAATTAACGTTCTGGCTCCTGGTTCCTGTTGCCAAACAGAGACTTATTAATTAACCCTTGTTCTGAAACAATTCCAAAACAGACAACAATCCCCTTAACTAAAGCCAATGGCTGTGGTCTCACCCTAACTGCATAAAAACCAAGAATGCCATCCCAGCGGGTACACAGACCTGAGTAGGTAAAGGACAATTTAAAGGAGGTGGGGAAATGCCAGGATGTGGAGAGTTTCCAATATCAATTTAAAAACAAACACACACCTAATTTTACTTGTCATCACTGTCCCGCACAATTTATGTTCTACTGCCCTAGAAATTTATGGAACTCTCAGTTTTCTTATCAGTAGAATAAAGGGATTGGACTAGAATGACCTCCAAAAGTCCTGCTGCATCTACAAACCAGTGATCTTATTTATCCTTTTGTAAAACAAATAAGGCACATCTGATCATTTAATTTGTTTAAATATAATCTTCTGACATGCACTGTGTCTACTGAACTCGCTCCTGGCTTCATTTTCTCTTTCTTATCTCATTTTCCCCTTGTCCCTGTTTTTCCCACTTCTTACTTTGTTTCATCTTCCTCCATGTATCCAAATGAGATGCCTTAAACACATTTTGGTTCAAGTAAGGTGTATATTGAATAAATCATGCTTCATAAGTGTTATTAATGTGAAAAATGTATATACCGAGATGCCAAGTTTCTTTGGTCTGAAGGCAATGCTCGAAAGAAAAACAGTAAGTCCCAGAATAATTCAAGATTCAATATGCAGGTCCTTGGAAAAGGAAGAAAAATATGTGAAAGATCATTCTAGTTCACTGCTGTCATTTTATAAAAGGAGTGGCTGCCCCTAGGGAAGGGTAGACACTCGCCCAAGGTCACCTGGCTAGTGAGGGGTACAATCAGAAGCAAGACACCAGTCTCTTGATTCCCAGAGCAGTGCTCCTTGGACCAAATAATCCTGATTTGACACCTTCTTTTGCGAATTGGTACTATATCCCAGAGAATCAAAAAAAGGACATCCTTTGGAAAGAATAAGCTTGGATAGCAGAAAAATTAAGAGATGGCAGAAAGAAACACTTCTAAGGGCTAAGGAGAAGGAATGAGGACAGACCTACCGGCTATAAATAATTTTGCACCTTGTAACAATCTTCGGTTCATGCAATTACCTGTCACTCACTGATGTTTTATCTCCCCTCTTCTGGTAACGGGACCAAGGGTCACGCTATGCAAAAATATTTGACTGTCTCTACCTTCACAGCCTTCCCTGGAACACTCAGGCCTTGGCCATAAGTATCTTGCCACTGGAGTGACCTGCTGTTTTAACCATGAAACTTCTCGAGGTTGACAGTTAATCTAAGTAACAAAATTTGCCTCTGGGATGTGGTCAGTGATACAAGAAGACATACATTCCTCAGGTCATCATGCAGTTAATCAGAAAGTATGTGTAACCTAAGACTTAATTAAAAAAAAAAAGATGTGTGTGTGCATATATATATATATATATATATTCATATATATACACATATGCATATATAAAGGAAAATTCTGGAAAGTCTCATATCAACATGTTTACAGTGGTTATCTTTGGGAGCTGTGACTAGAGGGGATTTAAATTCCTTTTCCTTTTTTAAACCCGTTTGTAATTTCTTACTGCTCTACAAAAAAATAAAATGAGGTGCTGAGGGGTTGGAGAGGGAGAGAATTCGAATCAAAAGTAGTGGTCTGTGAAAGTGAGATGTAAGGGTACTTCGCACTGCCTGTGGAGACGGACGCCTCTCCCGGGTTTAAGGCATGCCCTTCTCGGGGAGCAGTAATTCTTCCTGCTAGGAGGGGCGTTGGAGAGCAGATTTATGAGGAGAGGTTAGAAGAATGGGAATCAGTCAAGCTGAGAAGGGAAAGCTGATCACAAGAATCCGTCAGCACAGGAAGAGCCCCCAGCCTGGGGATCACCAGCTGCCACACACTCACCTCTGACCAAAGAGCGTAAAAACAGGGCCCCAAAGAACAGGGGGATTCAGAGCAGGAGTAAGGAAGACCCTCCCCAACGGGAAGTGAAGACTCAAATGGGGTTATTAAGAGGCAGGAACTTTCCTCCAGGCCCCTTTAGATAAAGGCTAGATTTTTCATGTTTGTCCATGGTAGTTTACGAGCAGTCTTCCTGAAGGTTCAGGGCTGCCGTCCTTTCGTTGTTCCCTGATCAGGAAACAAGGTCTGCTGAAAAGAGCCCCAGTCTTGGAGTCAGGAGCGAGCCAACAGCTAGCGTGGCCGCGGCACAGCGCTGAGAACGTCTGAGACTTATGAGGGGCCAGGAATGCTTCGGGGACTAGGCGAGTATTTTACGTACAGCGTCTTCAAAGCCCCAAGAACCTGTAAGGGAATAACCTTCATCTCATTTTACATGCAAGGAGCCTGAGGCACAGTGAACTCAAGTGAGGTGCCCAAGACAAAGCGGGTGGCAGAGCTAGGATGCACCCAGGTCGGCGGACCCCAGAGCGTGTGTTCTCTCTCCACACTGGCATGCACAAAGGGCTGGAGGCGCAAAGCTGCCCGGGGCACTGGTGGGACAGCAGGTGGTCAACCGGCTTGTTTGGACACAGGGTGGCTGGGGTGAGGTGGAAGGTCAGTTAGTAGAAGAATTTAAGGAAGAAGACTGAAGCCATACAGTTCTTCTAAGCACTGGGGTGCTAAGATAAGGCCTGCCAATGAGGAGGCCAGGGTGGATTGGGAGAAACTTGACACCGGGAACGCCAGGAGGAAGGTCAATGCAAAGTTCAAGTGAGAGATCAGATGAGTATATTTAGGGAATGGAGAGAGGAGAGCACAGCAGGTAGACTGCAAAAGATTTGGTGATGGGTCCAGCTGAAGGAATGAGAATGGCAGAGGGGGTGGCAGGAACCCCAAAGCTTATAACTCAGGCAGACAATGCCATATGTGAGACAGGAGGCTCGGGACAGAAAGGGGAGGGATGGTGAGACCCATTTTGGATGTGTGCTGGGTTTGAAGTAACTGAGCTACATCCAGGCAGAGTGTCCAGGACTCAGCTGGAAATGCTGGTTGAGAGCTCAGGAGAGGCTGGAACAGGAGGGAACGCTCTGAGTCTTCAGTAAAGTGGTAGCGGCGGTCCTAGGAATGGATGAAACGTGTCCCGACAGCATGCAGAACAGAAAGAGGCTAACACTCCCCTAAGGCATTACCATGTTCTAGCAAAGTCCTAGGGGCTACCCTCAAGCACTGTGGCCCTGGCCAAGTCACGTCCCCTCTCTGAGCTTCAATTCTGTAAAAGCAGAAGGTTAGACTAGATCTCTATGGCCCTTCTCTGATATTCAAGCACCCACGGTTAACGAGACGATTACTCAGAACCAGGAAGAAGGCTGGGCATACACCCAGCAGAGCAAGCAGGTCCCCCAACTTTCCAGTGGGAAAGACAGACACATGCATAAGTCCTCTCAATACCCTGTGATTAACAGCTATCGTGAAGGCAAGAACAAAATGCAGCATGAAAGCGTCTCAAGTAGAAGTGCCTGTCTGGGGGAATTCCAGGATGGCCCCCAGAGATGAAACTGGATCTAGGTCTTGAGGAACTAACAACGACTTCCCCATCAGAGGCAAGAGCATGAGCAAAGGCACAAGAAAGTGAAGACACATGAAGTGCTTGGGGAATGGATTGCTCAGTGAACTTGAGTGGACAGGGGGTGACGGGGCTTGGAGAAGGAGGGCGGGCGCAAGCTGACCTGGGAAGGAGTTTACCATATGCCAGAACGGGAACAAGGAACCAACGGGGATTCTCACCTATTGGGACAACAGGATTAGAGGGGGTTATGGAGAGCCGAGTGGAAAGCAAAGGGCCACCACACATCCCAGTAGCTGGTATTTACAAACACTTCTCTCTCTTGTCCTGATTTGACAAGACAGCACAGGACCTGATAAGACTCTTCTTCAACATGTAAAATTTTTAAGAAAGCTTTTTTTTTTTCCATAATGACATAAGTATGATGGCACATTAAAACGGAAATGCTAAACATGGCTAATTATTCACAGCATCATTCAGAAAAAGGGGCCATACACAAAAGAGTGTTTAGGGGCATGTCATCCTGAAGCAAACTATTTCCAATTGTGTGGCAATTGATGTCAAGATCCTAAGGCTTCGTGGGAAGGTCTAAGCCACTCCTAGGACTTGGCAGGAAATGATGACAGAGCCAGAGAGCTAGACCTTTGTCTTTCACCAAGCCAGAGTCAGCATGTCAAACCCTAATACCCCTCTTTCCCCACATCCATCTCGCTTCTTGTTTACAATACCATCGGCCCTGGTTATTATTGAGAAAGGCCTGGCACCTCCTGACTCTTCTCTACAAAATCCAACCTCCCAATCAATGCTTAAGCCCTGGAGCCCTCTTTCTCTCTCGTTGCCACAGAGGTGCTTACACCCCCCTCTGATCCTCCAATCTCAGGCTCTTCTTGGCACCTGCTGTGCTTTCAGAATTTCTGGCTACTTCGCTCTCCCCCTCCAGAGAGTCAAAACACATGGCCAACAGGTTCACCTCCCTTTCAAATCACTATTTACTTCTTGCTGCTTCTAGAACTTGCAGGAAGAAGAAAAGGCAAGGTTAAAGAGCAGAGAGTCATGGCAGATGTGAACCATACGTGGTGGCTTTGTCCTCAGAACCTCCATGTGCCCACACGGCTCTGCCCTCTTGACTCCCAAGACGATGTTCCATATTCTCTCCTCTCCTCCAACATCCTCTTGCACTGGCTCCCTCTTTCCTTTGTACATTCCCACTCACTGCCTGGTTCTTCCCGCTTGAGACCCCTAAAAACCACACAGGCATCAACCCACAATGAAGGCCCCTCCTTGAGCCCTTAAATGTGCTTTCAAGGCCACACGCTTCCACCGACACATTTCCACAAGGGTTGTGCCATTGCAATTCTCCAATTCTCGCCTGACTAGGCTGTTTGATTTCCTTCCTGCAGCTGAGGCTTCAGAACAGAGATGACAGGTTTGAGACTCTATCTCATTTTTGTTCCCTTCCTTGTTCCTGCCAGGCCACTGACAGCACCTCAATATGGCTTTTTAACTGGTGATCAAGTAAACAACGGCAAAGACGGCTGTGGCTTTGAGGAATCCAAAATGGAAACACAAGAATGTCAAACATGTCTTGTTCAGTGAGACGATTCAGCTCACACTTAATGTATGTGGATAAACATTCACTTCACATTGGGCAAAGAAACCCAAATATGGAAACTCTGATTGCTACCATATCTGTAAAAGGCAGAGGCCCTGTTGTCCTGGTTTCCTCAGAGAGATTTTCAAGGCAGGAGAGATGTTCTAGAAACTCAGAATCAAACCACGAAAAGCAACATTTATCATCCTGCTCCTCTGTCCTTCCCTCTCCTACAAATGCCAAACTGGATAATATGCATTATTCAATGACTTAAAACCTCTCAAGGTTCCATTTGGCTTCCCTATACCCACTTAGGGAACACCGTCACTGTCAGAGGTCAAAGCTCATTAGTGCTGGAACCTAAATTCAATGCCCTTGAGAGAGAAAATGTAGCTCCAGACAAGGCCTTCCTGGCTCTGATTAATTCATTATGACTTCTGGGTTCCCAGCAGGACAGGTCTCACAAAGTCAGGGTCATATTTGCTATGAAAAGAAACCTGGCTGAGAAAGGGATCCAAGAAAATGAACGAATGAAACTTGGTCCATATGCAGAAGAATTCCCAATACTCAGAAGAAATTCAGACAACCCAGGGGTATCTGAGAATGACCAACCCATTTTAACAGTAGAAGGAATGCAAGGATTGAAAGCACAATAGAAGAGCACAGTGCAGGGGTTCGGGAGGTGACCTCAGTCTTCCCTCAGAATCATGAGCTATTAGAACGAGAGACTATTTACTCCCACGGTCTCATTATACCAAGAAAAAGAGAACACCGGAAAGGGAAACGGAGTCTGTTGCAGTCCTATAGTCCATAGCAGTTCTGAAATTAAAACCCAAAGGAGCCTTCCACCTTGCCTGCATCCTCACCATCCACAGGAAGGCTCGTAGCCCTCCAAGCACCAGCACAAAGACCAAGGAGAAAGGCTCCAGGGGACAGACAGCAGGCAAGAGGCACTGCCCCTCAAAGCACTAGGAAGGCCGGGTTCGCTCTTGGTACACCATGGGCCACATCCCAGCCCTGCTCCTATAGACCTGCCCCTGTGAGATCAGATGTCTGTGCACCTTTCCTCCAGGACTTGAGATGCTGCCCCAGCTGGGCCAAGGGGACAGGGAGGGAGCATTAGTAGGGCTCTGGAGTGGAAATTATTATCATCATTATTTGGATAATATATGAATGCCTCTGATACTAAACTTATATCCTTAACCCAAAACACATACACACACACACACACATCTCCTCTGAACCAAAAACAGAATAACGTAGAGGAATGCTTCTCCACCTTCATGTGTATATGAAGCAGCCCGCCCAGGGATCTTCTTAAAATGTAAATTCTGATTCAGTAGCCCTGGGATGGAGCCTGAAATACCACACTTCTAACCAACTCCCAGGTGATGTCCATGCCACTGGTCAATAGATCACACTCCGGGTAGCAAGGGGCAGAGGTTCAAAAGCTTAGAATTAAACAAAACTGGGTTTCAATTCTGGTTTCGCTAATCATGAGCTTTGTGATCTTGGGCTGGTTTCCTAACTCCACACTGCCTCATTTACTTCATTCCTAAACTGGAAATAATAATATCTAAGACGCACAGAAGATTGTTATCTAAGTTAATGATAAAAAGTTCTTAACAGAGGGGCGCCTGGGTGGCTCAGTCAGTTAAGCCTCTGACTCTTGATTTCCGCTTAGGTCATGATCTCAGGGTCCCGGGATGGAGCCCCTCATGGGGTTCCATCGGTGCTCAGCACAGTGGGCTTGGCCCTCTCCCTCTGCTCCTCCCCCTGCTTGCTCGCGCTCTCTCTTGCTCTCTCTCACTCAAATAAATAAATGAATAAAATCTTTTTTTAAAAAAGTTCTTAACCCAGTGCCTGGAATATAATAGGGGCTTAATTGATGCCAGTTGCTGGCTGTCTCTAAGATTCTTGAGGGCAGGGGCGACATCTGTCTGGCTCCCTGCCAAAATCCCAATGGCTAGAATGTAGTAGGTACTCAATGGATGTTTGTGAGTGAATGTAAATATCAGTATTTACATAATCCCTTGGTTCTATGGCTTTCTGCAGGAAAACAGAAAACATTTAGAACACCAGAACACTCTCCCCCATAACAAACCATCAGCTCATAGAATTCAGCATTCACCACCATGTACAACCACCAATAAAACGTATCATTTGTGATGGTTGCATACACTTGAGAAAATGTCTTAAGTGTAAACAAATAAAGGCAACATCAGTCTGGAATCTGTATGTCATTAAGAGAAATTACTGCCTTGCTCATTATTTATGGGGCTGTCTGAATGCCAGTGTTATGAAAAACTTAATTCTGAAACTAAGTTCACTTCCAAAACAAACGTACAATAGCAAAGACAGACAAAACAAACCATGGGAAGCGAGATCACTTTTTGAGGGGCCACTGGGGCAGTAATACATTCTTTGATACATGCACACACTTGCTCAGGACAAATTAAAAATAGAATTAACAAATGGTAGAGTTGAATCTTTTAAATCAAAGGCAGACAAGTCAGTCTATCAGAAATTCTTCAACAATCTAAGATTATCTTCAGAAGTCTCATAATATAAGTGGCATCACTGACACGGATCCCATTTGCAGGGAGGCACTGTGAATGGTATGTAGCAAGAAGGGAGTATGATTGCCACCTACAGACAGAAGTCCCTATGCAAGAGCTAGCCAATCATATTCTAATGTGAAAAAAAAAATCAACCAAGTCACCTCCCTCCAACCTCTTTCAAATCACCACACCACATTACTTCATTTAGAATTACTTTCAAGTCATACAATCATCTCTAGGCATTCTGCCTCTTCATTATCATCATCCTATTTCTAATTTCCCAGAAACGCTGTGCCATTCAACTATCTACTGAGACGCTCTCTGAGAGCCAAAGGGAATGCAAGCCAATGGATTTCAAGCAGGCAAAGGCATCGGAGTGGAAGCATGAATCTGCTTACCTGGTATGAATGGGACCACCCGGAATATATCAGACAATCTGCTGTTAACTGGTTCGTAAGGGGAATCTTCAAGCAGATCATTTCCTAAAAACCACAGAAAGATAGAGAGGGCTTAGATCTGGAAA
Organism: Ailuropoda melanoleuca; assembly: GCF_002007445.2. NCBI lineage: Eukaryota > Metazoa > Chordata > Mammalia > Carnivora > Ursidae > Ailuropoda > Ailuropoda melanoleuca. The sequence continues at coordinate 115,454,867 of NC_048223.1, forward strand.
GCAGGCATATTCCAGAGAGTTTTTGTTACTGAATCTAAATTCTAATGATGTTATGATTGTGTAACAAAAAGATGCTGAAACTTTCAAAGGTCTCAAATGCATCTATTTGGCTTTGGTTATTTTGCATTCCCTCTGCCTTTGTTGTCCTTCCTCTCCCCAGAGTGCCATGAAAACACTGGAGAGCAACCCAGCTTGATCTTGCCAGAAAACTCTCCCACTCTTTGCAAAGGAATGAAATAAGAGAGGAAGGAGCCAGTGATGTCACCAGCCCAGCTTACCTCCAGGAGCCAATGGAAGAAAAGTGACCCAAAAAGAGGCCCCCTTTTCTTTGCTCCTCAACATAGCATGTAGCCAGAAAGCTGGGATATGGCTATTAAACAGCCTCTGAAATAGGGTTTCATTGTAACAGGTTCTGGAGCAAGAGGCAGCTAAGAGGTCAAATCTGTATGTTACAAATGTTCAGTGTCTCAGTGGAGAATGAATTCCCTGGACGTCTGTGTTAGATTTACAAACACCAGCCACCTCTGGCACACAAGGACCAAAAAATTCCCATTGGAATGGATGGTTGTGACAAGTGGCCCTTTTTCTCTCAAAGCCACTTCTGTGTTAACCAAGGTTGAGCCCCACCAGCTGGTTCAAGATTCAGCTAATCTAAGATGACAAATGGTTTTTCACACATCTGCCTTTGATCAGGTTTGAGGAGGGTAAAGATAGAATAGGGTCTACTGGACCTTTTATTCTTAATTCTTTATCTTATGTCAGAATAGATAGAAGGAAAGAAGAAAGGGGAGAAATTCCGGACACGATTCAGGGCAAGTCTTTGTGTTCTTATCCTCTGAAGCTCTCCTTGGAGAGAAGTTGAGTCTCTGCCCTGTCCTTTAAAGGGCTCCTACTCGGATGCTCTGACCAGGTTTCAGAGAGGTCAGCGGGGCAGTGGCGGGGGGGGGGTGTCCCCCACCCCCTCACGGGTTTTCCAACAACCAGGCCCCAACAATGCTGCTCGGAAGGCAGCAAACACCAGCTGCCGCTGTCCCTGGGGGCCAATGAAAGGTCCTCATTCTGCAGCTGGGGAGAATCGAGGAGAGGATGAGGTCAGCGGGACCCGGGCGAGGGGCCCGCCTGCCTTTGTGGGGTGAGGGGTGAGGGGCGGGGGTGGGGCGGGGGCAAGGCCGGTTGGCGCGTACCCTGCAGGCTCTGGTACATGCTCCAGTAGATGCGCAGGCAGTTCTTCTCCTTCTTCATGCCCCGCTTGCAGCGGCAGTTGTAGAGGGACTTCTGCTTGAGGGCCTCCATGGCGCTGCGGCACTCGTCCTTGGCCTCCAGGCCCGATGTCAGGCTGAAGTTGGTCTCCTTGCCAGCCACGCACTGCCTCAGCGTGCGGTACTTGGTGCTGCAGCTCTGCTCCTTCAGGCACTGGTCGCTGGCTTTCACGCAGTCCAGGCGGTCCCCGCCGCTCACCTCGGCCGACAGGAGCACGTCTGCGGGCGGAGGGCAGGGAGCGTGAGGGCAGCCGGGCAGGGACCCGAAGCCTCAGGCTCCGGGGAGCGCGCGTGCCCGACCCGGCTCCTGGGGTGCCCTGCGCAGCCCGCGGGCCCGCCCCTCTACGCCGGGGAGGCGTTTTCCCGCCCTGGGACCCGGGGCCGCCGGTTCTTCCCGCTATGCCAAGCTTGGGCCGGCGTGGCTTTGCGGGCTGTTTGCGGTTTGCCCCGGCGCTCGCGCTGCCCACCGCGCGTGCCCGCCCCGCCGCTCCGGGGCCGCCGGGCGGGAGCCGCTGCTCGGCCTCTGGGAGCCGCTCGCTCGGCCCCGCCCGACGGAAGCCGGGGGCTTTCCGAAGAGGGAGGTCGGCTGCGGGCAGGGCAAGGGGCAAGGGGCGGGCGAGCACGGGTCCGCGGCCCGCCGGGCGGGGAGCGCTCAGACACTATTCCGGGAAAAGTTTTCCCTTCGAAGTTTACTCTCGCAGTCAATGCTCGCCCACACCCCACCTGCCCGCTGCGCTTCCGGGAGCTCCCGGGACTCGCAAAGAGCGCTGGTCCCGGGGCTGGAGGGGCTCGGACCCCTTAACCCCGCCAGGATAGGCCATTAAAAAGCCCAGAAAATAAAAACCAAGCACAAAAAGCTGCGGGCAAGTGCCGCGCCATCACCGCCTCCCAAGCCCAGGGTGCTGAGGATTCAAGATCCCCTTCCCCAAAACGAAACTTCGCCCTCCCACACCCAGGCAGCCGCGCTGCAATGGGGGGGGGCTGCCTCGAGTACCCCTCGGAAAGACTCAGGGGTTAGAAAGCTAGCGGAGGCCTCGACTTACCCAGGAGCGGCAGCGCGAAGTACAAGGTCGCCAGGAACATGGTGCCGGCGCCCAGCTGGTCCCGGCCCCCCCCAAAATCCTGAGCCGCCGCTGGGTCTCGACGAGGGAGCTCAGCATACAGCGATCCCCGGACGGCCGCGCTGCTCTGGCCGCCCAAAGTTCAGTTCCATCCAGTGCGAGAGGAAACTCCCGGGTCCGTCCGCCGCCGCCGCCGCCGGCGACTCAGCTCCCGGCTGGCGGCTGGCACGAGGGTGGGAGGCGGTTCCGCTTTTAGGGGTTCAGGTCTGACCCAACCTGGAAGGGAGAGCGCGCTTTGAAATGAGAGCCGAGAGCGCTAGAACCTCCCCCGCCCCTCTGCCCTCCCCTGCTCCCGCCTTGGGGGACTTTCTAGCGCCCGGGTGAGGGCCCACCCCTAACCGGGTCGGGGCGCAGGAAGGGGGCGCGGGGGGGAGGCATGTACGTGTATTCCGGGGAGCCGCCCGCAAGGGCAGGGTAGGGGCTGGAGAGGTCGGACGTGAGCTCCTGAAGTCCAAGGGGTGTCTATCGGGTCCAACCCAAGAGGCTGAACGCAAGCAAATAAATAAATAACGTTACTTTCCGAGCACTAAGAGCGGAGCCAGCAGCTGCCTGGAGTCGAAGCACACGGCGGCGGCAGCTCTTTCTCCAGCCCTGGCGCAGAAAGAGCCCCTTCTCGCTGGAAGTTCGCCGCCCCCTCCTCCAGCCAGCTCGCTCGCTCTGCTGCCGGCCCTCTTCACCCAAACCGCCAATCGCTGCCCCCGGTCGCCGTCTCCCGCTCCTCCCCGGGCTCGCCTCCTTTCTGAGGCAACCGGGCGAGGGGGAACCGTCGGCCCTAGGGCCGAAACCCGGCTCACGCGCCCCTACCCGCGGCGTGTCCTCCGCTCCCTCCCCGGTGTCCGCGCCGGGCACAGGGTTGCCCGGCGCCCTGGACTCGGGCTCATCAACGCCACCGCCCGGGGCGAGCGCATTGGCCGGCAGCCCCGGAGCTCCAGGGCAGGTGCAGCCCCGAGCCCCGCGCGCTCCCGGACCCCAAAGTTGAGGGGCGCCTGCAAGAGGCGAGAGGGGGTGGGGGAGCGGCGATGGGCTCCCAAATCCACAGAACGAGAAAACTCTCCAAATGCCACCAACCTGGACTCAATCGACCGCGTCCGGCTGTGTCGAGGAGCCAGTTTGTTTATTTATTTATTTATTTATTTTGGGGGGTGTCCCCGCCCCTTCCTTCCCTTTCCGGGCTCACTTGTCTGCGCTAGGAAGAAGATGCGGTAATCTTCGAGAGCTCAAAGGGGCTGAGTTGGGCCAGGACGATTTCCGAGCGGAGCCCCTTGGCTCTCGGGTGCCGGTTAGGGATATTGGAAGCTGCGCGGAGGCTAGCGGGCTCCGAGGCCAGATTTCTTTGCCTCAGGACCCTCGGCCTGCTCCTGCTCTTGACGCCCCATAGCCCACCCGCCAGCCCCCTCTGAGGCCCGCACGCACGAACACCGCAGACGAACACACCCGTCCGCGGTGAGACTCGGCGCCGGACCTAGCACGCGCGCACAGGACACGCAGCGCTATGCAGCCGGCAGCGAGTCCTGCTAGACTCTCTCTCTCTCTCCCTCTCTCTCCCCCCTCTCTCGCAGACACACACACACACACACTCAGACACAAAAGGGCACAATGCACAACGGCTCTTTCTTCAGTCCTACTGCAATCGAATCAGACCCTTCTTCCGAACACAAAGTTTTTCCCCACGTCACTCGCGGCTATGACTCAAGACTTGGCGCGTTAGGGACACACTCAGACCCAGACCCTCGGAGCCGAGATCGCAGGATATGCCCACGCACCGATCCACGCCAGCGCGCACGCACTCACACATGCACACGCAGCCTCTCTCTCTCTCTCTCTCTCTCTCTCCCTCTCTCTTTCTCTCTCTTTCTTTCCTGGAGCTTGGGCAAGGAGACAAAAGCGGAACCCCCGGCCGCTGCATTTAAGCCGCGCCAGACCTGGCTTTGGGAAATTTATAAGCTAACCTCCATCTTGGCTGTATCAAGAGTAAATTTTAAAATAATAATAAATTTAGACGCCCAACACATACACAGCTTTTCGCCCCAATTTCTAGGACCACTCGTTCTCAGCCATGCTGCTGACCCCCCAACCCTGTCCCGAACACACACTCCTCTCCCCGTACACCGGGGGGCGCCCGGGGCAACGAAGTCTACACTGGGTCCTGAGAGGAGTCTGTGGAACAGCCCACGGTGGCGGAGGGCGGTCTGGCTGCTCAGGGCTTGGGTTCAGGATCTTGCTGATACCTAAGTTCCTCATTCATGGAAACCGAGTTTGAATCGAGTCTGGGTGAGCTCAGCTGTCAAATCTGCAAACCCATTGCACCAGACAATGGGCTTCGGAGGAGAGAAAAGAAAAGCTCCTCTTGCTCCAGGAGGGGGAAGGTGGTTAATTGAAAAGGGCACAGAGTTTCTGCAAAGTTTAAGGCGGGGGTGTAAATGCGGGGAGACCAGAGGAAAGAGGAGGGGGTGGGCAGCTCTCCCTTCAGCTCCACACCAGCCAGGCGCTCCCCTTGGCTTCCGCAGCGACTCAAATGCGTGCTGCCCATTGTTTGGAGGGTGTCTGCGCCTCCTCGTGTGCCCAAAACCCAGGGGACACCCCTCCTATCTGCACGTCTACGCACGTGTTCCTCAGGGACAGGTATGAGAGGATTGACGCCCAGGGCACCCTCCTCAACACGTGTGTGCTCTGTCAAACTGCCTAATGGCACACACAGCCACACACACCCACACTCTCTCAGAGTCACACCATACACGGATTTCTTGTTCGGTGTATCAGTTTACACTTGTTGAGTAAACAAAGCAAACATATGTCACATTTTCGCGACAGATGGTTCAAACCAAGGGACACTTAGTTCTCTTTCTCTAACAGTGGCAGCACTGTAAGTTACTGCGTGGACTAAGAGGAAATGTAATTGAGTCTTCTAATCAATTTCTTTACCTTAAGTTTATTCTCATATTTTCACACACAAACCAGAGAAATCCCGGGGAGGTGGTTTTAGTAAGAGGAAGACCCAAAGTGAGTTGAGAGTTTATCTGAAGACTGTTTCTCCAAGGACACCCAAAACATTAAAACATTAAAAAAACAAACCCAAAAAACCCCTCTTCCGTCATCCCATTTTATAAGTGGAGGTGAGTGTCTCCCTTTGGGAAATCAGTAATTAGAATTCCAGTTCTCAATGGATAGACTAGTTCCATCATTGCTGACCACATGGGATGATTGGATGACAATGAGGTTTCATTTGAGGATATCACCCACATCTCTTATAAGTATTCTTTGTTTAGAAATGATGCTATGCTACTCTAATGTTCTACAGACACATTTTAAATGAAATATTAATGGGATGGGGAAGGGTGGAACAAAAATTCCCCAAATGTAAAATATGAATCTTCTTTTAAAACATTTGTAGCTTCAAGAATATTTTTGAACCATTCACTCACAGTAACCCTCATTAAGTCCCTACTGAAGATGAAAACAGAACTTTATTTGCTTTAAAAAATAAACCACCAGCCACCGTGTGTTGTCCAATACAATAGTCACTAGCCATATGGCTATTTCAATAAAAATTAATTAAAATTGAATGAAAGAAAAATGCATTTTCCCAGTAGCACTAGCCGCATTTCAAGTGCTCAGTAGCTGCATGTGGCTACAATGTGGCTACCACATTGAACAGCACAGTGAAAGGCATCTCCATCATCACAGAAAGTTCTATTGCACAGTTGGTGTGAAATTAGTTAAGGTGATGTATATCACCTTAGAATAGAAGAATAACGCAGGCCTGAAATGAGTACTTTTTAAGAAACACTAGTAGTAGTTGTTGCTGAAGACCGTGATGACTGGCTCATCTTTTAAAGAAGATGAGGTATCCATCCATGAAGGCGCATCTTACTACTGCTTACTCCACACGGAACGGAGACCATCAGGCAAAGACACCAAAGAAAGGGGAACGGACATGTCAAAAGCTGATCTTCCAAGGAGAGCTGTGTGTAGAAGGATATGGCCCTTACTCTACCTTAAGACTTCTTGTAGAAGGCGTTAACAAAAAATTACTGCTTTGCAACTATACCCACTAACTTCTAAAGGTGAGACAAACAAGCAGCTGGAAAGCCCTTGGAATGTGGAAGCTAGAAATGCATGTGACTTACTGTATTAATATTATCTCTGTTTCCTTGGAGCTTATCTGTTCTCATGTGTACAGGACTGATCTCAGGATGAAAGGTGACATCGAAATATCAAATATTATTAATAATGATAAAGGTTCATGCCATCCCCTGTGACATGTTTTCTCAGTGGGAAATTGGTTTTAATGCTACAAAATTAGGTTCAATCTACCCATAAGCATGTGAAATGAGCAATTTTCTTGCATTTCTTCATGTAAGTGTATTTTCATAAGTTAACAGATGAGTCATGGTGAGAATGACAGTTTTATTCCATGCAGTATTTTGTCTCCTACTCTCATTGCCTTGGCCCTATAGAGTATAATGTAAAACACATTCATTTTGTAAAATTATACTGCTCAAAAATCACTCAAGTTTCTCTAACTCAAACTAGTCCATCGAAGTATTTGACATTAGGCAGTTTGACAGACTTACCTCTAGCTACACAAAGCACTCACTATTCCCTAAATGTGTCATGCTTTTATTTATTACTATTACTATTATTATTATTTGCTGATGCTACACCTTTGACCATGCTGTTCCATCTGCCCAATGTGTGCATCATCCTAAAATTTTAAGATGCATCTCAGCTCCAATAGGCCCTAAGGATAGCAAGGACTCCTTCAGCCAGAATGAATAGTTCTCTGTAGTGTATTCCCATGGCACTGTTGGGATTTTTTATTACAGCTGTTGTGACACGCACTCAAGTTAATTGCTATACCTGTCTCTTGAACTGGAATGTGAGTTCCTTGAGGGTAGGAAGATACCCTGTTCTCCTCGTCCTCCTCCTTCTCCTCCTTCTTCCTTTTTCTGCATCCCCAGCATTTAGACTGATGACTGACACATAGTCACCTCCAATAAATGTATATTGATTGCATGAATAATGAGTGATGTTGTTTCTCATTTTCCTCTGACACAATAATTCTACTGAAACGTTTACATAAAATCCCTTTACTATACGAATAATACTAAATATAAGCACTTCATGCAATTACTGGTATTGCTGTTCCAATAATAGTATCAAATATGTATTATTCCTTTGGGGATTTGACATTTACATTTTTTAAAACAAAACCCATTATTGTAATAGAATGCTCTTTTTTTCTGGTTCACTTTAATAGTAACATATGACATATTTCATTTCTGGGAAATGATAGCTTGCCTTAGGTCATATTTTAAGGCATAAAGCCAGAGGCAGAGTAGCATTCCCACCTGAAGTTCTCTAATCATCTAGAAATGTGCCTCTCTCTGGGAAAGAAGGATTTAGAAGGGCCAGATTACAATTACCTTGGAGTCTTCATCCTCGAAGGCAAAATTTTAAAAGCCAAATCGCCGCCCAAAGCGTTAAAAATGCTTTTATAGACACACAAGACCTCATGCAATCCTTTAGGAAAATGAGAAAATAGTAATCATCCAAACTTGGAAGGCTGGCGCAAGGGTCTACATGCTGACACGGATCTCGCCTTCTAATACAGCACTTCAACATTTGCCCTTTGCTGGTATAGGAAGAGCCAGTTGCTCTCAGATTTCAGAGCCCTCTTGCAGGCTGACTATATTAAGATGTGTCCTTTGACCATTATTTGCAAATGGTAGCTTCTTATTGGCTATCAAGGTGCCTGACCCCTAGGAACCTATCTTAGGAAATCTCTCTGCCTCCTTAGTTTTCAAGCAATTTTCATTTCTTAATACTAATAAGCCAGTGGAAGGATTTTAACGCATTTGTTAAGAATATTGCATTTCATGAGTGCCGAAGTCATTTTTTATTTGGCCTTCTGCCACAGAATGCATTCAAGGTGTGCAGTCCCAATGAAATAATGTGCTTGTCACGTCTTATTGCTTGAATATATGGCAAAAGATGGCCCATCTTCTGGCGCCTTGCAAGCTTTTCTTAGTGATTGCCGAAGGTGTCGGATTAAAAGCCCTCCTTGTCCAGAAAGGATGGGGAAGAAGCACTTTTCTTTCTACCACTCTCCTAATAAGCCCTAAACCCTATTCCAGAGGGACTGTTCCTTCATAAGGGCAGGAGGGAAGCTTAATCCCCAGCTTTGTCCAGTAATTAGCCTCCCTCTCTCCAGAGACAGCAAACACAGAGGCCGATCCAGATGAGTTTTGGGACGTGGAATGAAAACATTGACTCATTTCTTCGGAAGCCTTTAAGCAGCATAGAAGACAGCGACAACTTCTGATTTCTATGGAGGCCCATTAGGTCTGAAGTGGTAGGGTGAGGCCTCTCCCAGCAGTGGTCAAGCAGGGAGGTAGCAACGGCCACCACAGACTGGGGCGGAGCCGGTCAGCGGTCCCGGCTGCAGCAGTGACAGGCTCGGTGGTGCAGCTTGTCCTCATCAGGCCACTTGCCCAGGCGTCTTTCCATAGACGCCATGGAAATGCGCTGTTTACCAAAACCGAAACCTCTGGAAGCCCTGCAGTATGAGCCCACTAAGGCAATTAGCTTGCAGTTAATGGCAATGCCCCCACCAGAACTAATTAAGCCAACGGTGCTTGTAGCACAAAGGATTTGGGGCCTGTTTTAAAGCATCTATTGTGACATCATTTAAAAGTCATTTCAAACTCATCCAAAACTGTTGCTCTGAAAACAAATGCAGTGTAGTGTTCTTTGAGTTGTTGGTTTTTATTTTCCTCTGTCAAAACTCTGACAAAAGTCAGTTGAAACTGTCAAGAAAAAAAACATCACAGGAGATGAGGTTTTCCTCAAATTTGAAGTCTATAGAAGGAGGGACAGATCTGATATATAGATTACTCTAGCACAAAAGTAAATTAGGATAGCCTAGGCGATGCTATCATAATGAAAATACAAGGTTGCCCTTGACACAGTTCATATATTTGAGGCCATGTCAAAGAATTAAAATGAAATCAGTTTGGTTTGGGTATGAATTATCTGTTCAGCTCAAAATACAGAAGGATCGATGGGATGGATATTTATGTTTGTGTTTTATCTACATACCACCTGTGTTAAGAGACAAAAGGAATGGCTTCTTCTTCCATCTCTGATGGTTCTCTTGGTGAAAAGGACCCTCTAGGCTTCAATATTTTGTCTCAAGTATCAGTAGAGATTCTGTCTGTACTCTCTCTCTCTAAGCTTTCATTGACTACTTGACTGATTCATGGACTGATTGCTTTGGTTGATTTATTTATTTTCTTGTGTCTATCCAGTACCTAGTATTGTGAAGTTCACCACAAAGAATGCAGATACATGATCTTGCCTAAGATCAGACCTAAGTGCTGCCTTCCAAACAGTAGAGACTCCTAATTGCCCCCTGGGATTCTTCTCTTCTCCTTCTATAGCTGTGTCTTTCAAGTCGCAGGCCATTCTCCATTCATTAGTTACAAACACCCTTATTTTATAAAATATAAACTATAAATATATGAAAATGCACTACACAACATACGAGTAAGTATTGCTCCAAAACGGTTTTAGTTTCTCTATATGTATGGCGCCTGTATTGAATTGTCATGTAAAATGTCTTTCTTATTGTGAGTCATGGTTAAAAACTTTGAAAACCACTGCTTCATATTAGGAATACTCTGATTTTTCTCTGGAAGGCTGACCAGCCAGAATAAAGACTACACTTCCCAGCCTCCCTTACAACCATTGTGGTCATGTGGCCAGGATACGATGAATAATGTGACAAAAATGATGTGAAGAATCTCTGAGGGGCACTCTTACTCTAAATGTTTCCATTGTCCACCATCCAGCTGCCCCAAGGGGTGCTATGTTTGCCCAGGCAGGGGAGAATAACGAGAGATGGCAGTGACAAGAAAGAGGGGACCTGAGTCCCAAGATGACCTCCTGGAGCACAGCTGTCTGCCCACCTTGGATTTCTCCCCCCATACTATTATGCTAGAGACAAAGAAACTTGTCTTACTTTAGCCACTGGGACGCGGGGTCTCTGATCCATGCAGCTGATCTTGCAGAACTAGAACATCCAGGTTCTAATGAGAGAAGAGAAAGAAAGGAAAAGAAATTTAATTCAACAATTATTTACTGAGACTGTCATGGACCAGCCCTCCTCTAGGTTGTTGTAGGAAATACAGGAGAATGTTGGCTCTGAAGGAAAATGTAAATGCTTTGATGGCCGCGTATCTAAAATAATCAAATAATATTGTAAAGAAGAGTAGAATGAATTGTGGAAATAACAATAAGGCTCTACAGAATCAGAAGAGATAGGAAGAAAAGGAAATGGATCCATGGCATTGGGAGAAGAGGAAACGAGAGGGTAAGAGAGCGGACAGAACATTCTTGAGAGGTTTTCAACTACTCCGAAGAACTGGAATGAAGTTTTAAAATGTCCAAAATAGGAGTAGTATGTCCCTTTTCCTGCAGTCTCCCCATTCCAGCCCCAGACGGCGCTCAACCAAGGCTTTCAGAGGGGCTCCTGACATGGCAGAGCAGCCCACCTACTGACTTGCTCCTCATGTAGCCACAGACTCAGTCTCACTTGCCAAAAATCCCCGTTACCATCATGACAAACCAAAGGCCAAAGGCTCCTTTGTTAGAACCTTGGGGAGAACAGCAGGCTATCCTGTGGGAAGTCATTCTGAATTTGATGAGAAGGACTTCCCTATGGGGTCATAGGCAACCCACCCAGACATGCCTCCACTTTAAGATGCATTGGTCTTTGCCCTATTCTATGAGATGAAGCTTCTATTATTTCTTCTAGGTAACTTGAGCTGCTAACAATGTGGCTATTCTGGAATTCTGGTTTTCTGCATACCAACTCAGAGCCATTTAACACTCTGGCCTCCTTCCTTGGAAGATGCATAACTTGGAGATGCCTTGCTGGCAAGGCAGGGGCCTGTGAAAAGGAAAAGTGTTATTTCAGCAGACTCACCACAGAGGTATGTGTTAATTAAGTTAATTGCACCATCAGTGATGCAGACGATGGCAGTAACTGCTCCCCATAATGGGGCTGGGTTATTGCCATCATTTATTAAACGTGCTGGTTTTCTTAAATGTACTCACTTTCCTTTGCTCTTTAGGCATCCCCCCCACACACACACATACAATTTGATTAATAGTTTACCAACCACTTCCGCATGAATCCAATTACATTATTTGTAATGTACCTGTTCTGTAATGAAGATGTTATTTTTTTTCCAGTGAGCAGATAAGGAAACTGAAGCTCAGACCTGACGAATGACTTGTCCAGGGCCACCTAGCTTCTCAGCCCAGGAACCAAGTTCTAAGCTCAGCGTTCTTTTCTGTAGGCCAAACTAGCTAAGATTCACGATATTCTGAAGGGCAAAAACCAAATTTTTATATTCTACGTCCCTTGCACCTTGAATTGACAGGCGTTAAATATTAATTTATCATTGAAAAATGAATATCATCTGATTGCTTTATTTATGAAAAACTAAAATAGTAACTTCATATGGATCGATTAAGACTAAATACAACCTGGATAAGTAGAAATTCAAATAATTTGGAGAGTTCCCCTGGATATCTTCTCCTACACATTTCTCCAAAATATTAGGGGACAGTTGGCTTCACCTGACTTACTTTCACTGTGATTACCATGAAGACTAAGCAGTGAGTAAGAAAGTCAAGTCAGTACTGCCTTTCAGTGGGCAAACTGAGATTTCTGTTGAATGTTACCAATTCCACAGTGAGTAGAATGTTCATCTGGGGACTTAAGGACAGAGTCTTGTCCTTGTCCTACCAAAATGGGTTTCCTAATTTTGCTGGCTCATGTTTGAAAGTCCATAGTTAAGTGTTTAATGTAACTAGTGTCCCCTGCTATCCTTAGAAAGGCTTGCTTACAAGGTTGGCCCTTGGCTGATGTCTGGGAATTTGGATTTCAGGATGGTTCCCTCATTTCCTGATAAGAATAGTTCATTCTGCCTGAACAACTTATGATAACAATAAGGTTTATGCTAAGCATTCATTTTCCTTCTGGGAGTCTAGAATTTTGGTTCATACTAGGAAGAGGATTATTACATGACCAGCTCCCAGTAGAAACCTTGGGTATTAAGTCTGTAATGAACTCCTCTGATGGAACAAGATTTCACATGCTGTTACAACTCTTTGCTGAGGGAATTAAGTGCATACAGTGAGACTCCTCTGAGAGAGGACTCTTGGAAGCTGGTGCTTGGTTTCCTCTGGATTTTACCCATGTCTTTTCCCTTTCTGATCTTGCTTTGTCTCCTTTCACTGTAGTAAATCATAGCCATGAGTACCACCAGATGCTGACTCCTGTGAGTCTTCCTGGGCATTAATTGAACCTGGGGTGGTCTTCGGGACCTCCAACACAGAAATATCCAAAGTACAACTCATCCGATGAGCGGACAGCACTCTAAAGGAGGGGCTTCATGGGCATGAGTCTTGTGTGGTCACACGGGGCCCCATGCTTAGAAAAGCCCAGATCTTGGCTTAATGCTCTGCTGTCAGTCTTTTGAAGGCAATAATTTCTGAGCAAGAGATCCTGCATTTTCATTTTGCACTGGATCCCGCAACTTAAAAAACCACTCCTGGGTCAAGGTAATACTTAAAGATCAAAGAATGGAACATCTTGTCACCCCAAATGCTTACTCTCTCACCATTGACAATTTTTTACTCAACGTTCCACAGGACCTAAACATCTACTTATTATAGAGTCACCTTGTGGAGGAAGAAGTTCTCAGAATGTTAAATGGCTCTTAGTTATTCACAGTTTCTGGCAAACTTGTTCACTCATTCACTCACTACGTATTCTCTTCTTTAACCTTTAGCTGAGCTCAAGGTCCCAGGTCAGCATCTCCCAAAGTGTGTTGCTCAGAACACCAATTCTCGTGAGATGCACTGGGGGAAATTTTGTTTTTGTTGTTGTCAAGTAAGTTAGGGAGGCTCTATACCTTTTTGGAGATTTAGGGTTTACGTCAGCATATTAAAGACTCTGAAAAGCCTTGCACTGTACTAAGCTCTTTGGCTTTATATTAGTTTCCCAAAGTTGTCATAGCAAAGTGGCACAAACTCGGTGGATTAAACAACAGAAATGTATTGTTTCACAGTTCCAGAGGCCGGAAGCCTGAGATCAAGGTGTTGGCAAGTTTGGTTCCTTCTGAGAGCAGAGAAGGAGAATCTATGCCATGCCTGTCCCCTTCCAATGGTTTGCAGGCAATCTTTGGCATCCCTTCACTTGCAGTACATCACTCCAGACTCTGCCTTCTTGCTCACATGGCATTCTCCCCATGTGTGTTTCTCTTGTGCCCACGTTTCTCCTTTTCACAAGGACACTAGTCATATTGGATTAGGGATCACCTTAATGACCTCATTTTAATTCGATTACTTTTATAAAGAACTTATTTCTAAATTAGATCACATTCTGAGGTACTGGGGTTTAAGACTTCAACGCATGTATTTTGGGGGACACAATTCAACCCATAACACGCTACCATCATTTCCTAATATATTTAAGTACTTGAAGGCCTAACTCCTACTAACATCCCACAGAACCTGTGTTTCAAGGCATAAGCTCAGAGACTCTTTGATGAAGACAGGAAAGTCTGTGTGGTTGCATGGCTACAATGTGGGGTGCTGGGGAAGGGGGCGTGCAAGATGGCAGGAGGCCAGGCTGCCGAAGTGGATTGGGGCCAGAAACTGCTCTGGATTCTGAACTCTGGCAGTGTGGATTTATCCGTGGTTCATCTATGACTTCTCAGAGATTCCCAGCCAGGGAAGTGACATTATTAAACCTGGCAGCTGTTAGGCGATTGGAAATGGGAGAGACTGGAGGCAGGCAGAGGGAAGAGGCTGGAGGCAAGGAGACTGAAAAGGTTATTTCAAAGTCTAGGGGAGTTAGGAAAAAGAAGCCTGCACCAAGGCAGCATTAGGGAAAGGCAAGGGAAAAGAGAAAGGGCTTCACTTAAAAGGTAGTAAAATGTAAAAGACACACTTAAATACACACGCGGCAAAGATACATTTAAAATATATATGATACGTTGTTCACATTTAAAATATATATAAATACATATTCATATATATAAACAAATACACAGAGGTGTGAATATCTATGTGAAAGATTTCAGAGGAGGTGCCTGAGCTAGAAAAGCTCATGGAGTAACAGTCTGGGAGATGTGTCAGGCTGGGAGGATCCTGTTTTGTCCCTACTGGGGGCCATGACCATGCCATGAGGGCTATGAGGCAGATAGGGAAACAGGGTCCTGTGTAATCCTTCCTAACCTCATCTTGTGCTCCTCCTGCTTGCTTTCCTAAACTCTAGCTACATTGGCCTTCTTTCCCTTCTACCTCCGAGCCTTGCACTGCTGTTCCCTAAGCCTGGCACTTGACTTGGTCCTTCTTTTATTTGACCAAAGGTCTTGACTTACAGGACGCCTCCTCTAGGAAGTCTTCTCTGCATTCCCCTGGCATTCTGTCTTCAGCCTGCAACCCCTTGTTCAATATCTCCCTTTTCTGCTAGACTCTAAGCTCCATGAGGGCGAGGAGGGTGTCTGCCATGTTCTTGCTGTACCCCCAACACCTGGCACAGGGCCAGGCACTCTCAATATAAAATATAAAATGAGTGAATGAATGCTTTATTAAGGGATTTGAAGCAAAGTAATGAAGGAAATGATAAAATAGGTGAGGAACTAGGTGATGTGATCATTTAGAAGTGGGCATGGGACCCCTACCCTCACCAAAATGACTTTTAAATTTGAAGCCAAAGTCAAGTCCCAGAGCGTTTGTATTAATTTAATCTTATCCAAAGAAACTTCCCTTTTCTTAGGAAAAAGGAAGGTGGGGGGCGGGGCGTACCAAGATTTATTTTAAAAGCTTCATAGACTTCAAATCACTTTCATAAAGAAGAGAGAGAGAGAGAAAAAAAAAAAAAAGAACCCTTTAGATGAATGTATTTGAGTAGAAATGGCCAGAAACATGTGGATTGCATTTCCCTTAAACTCTCTTGGGTTTGCAAATTGGAAAGAAGGGTCTGGAAGAAAATGCATTTTCTATTTTCCTGAAGTCAGTATATTTGGGAAACAGTGATGTTTGAGATGTTCAGGAAACTGAAGATATGTGTGGGTACTTGTTTAAGTACTGTTATTTCCAGTAGTGCACTAAAGTGGCTGATAAGGAAGAGGAAGTGGGCATTTAACATCTGAAAAGAGCCAATTCAAAAAAAAATTTTTTTTCTGTGTAGCTTTCACATAAGAGAACTCTCCCTCTGCTGCCCCCCTTGACCACAATCAATGTTTTTAGGACGAAGGCAGAAGGAGGAAAGAGTTTATCCGGGCTTTTGTATGCAACTGAGCTGTGGAAACAGGATGAAGATTTTGCTAAATCTGCCCATTAAGTGCCTCTAAGTGCTTTTAAAATATGTCCCAGAGCAGAATGGAGGGCACAATAAAGCGAAACTGGGAATTAAGGCTAACTTATTACATTTAAGTGTCTTGATAGTGGAAATGTCAGAAAAAATAGCAGGAGGGATGAGCAGATAGAACTTGGATGCTCCATTTAAATCTTCTTTTGCTGAGCATCCCTAAGAGCTGAAAAGTTGTTTGGGTTCTAAAATGGCCAAATTTTGTGATTTTTGTGGAGTGAGAACTTCTTTTTCTTAGCTATCAGTATCAATATATAATTTTCCCCTAGATGTGCTGGATAAGAATTGAGTTAAATACACCAACGTAAATGCTTCGTATGATTACCAGGCATTTCAGTTATGTACCGCAATAGTAAAAAATTTACTTTCTAATTTAGATAATTTAAAAAACACTTTCCACATAAAATCAAGAAGTTTAATTACATAAAGAAAAACAAATTTAATGGAAAGGAGAAAAAGTGAAGAAAGAAAATAATATTTGACAAAGAATGTCAGTAATTTTACGAACGATGGATGATGTTTAGATTATATTAATCTATTGCTATTTAGAGACGCCAATGACAAGTCATCCATTTTTAGATTCGAAATGGTTGTAGCAAATCCATTTGTGTCTGAAAGGTGGACTGCTAGAGCCCCCTAGCTGTTGGAAATAATTCTGTCTTCCTAGGTGTAGGTAAATAACTGCAAAGCAGTAACTAGTTCACCAAGAAACCTACTAGAAAACAACTAAATAAAACGATACAGCATGACCCTCCACTCTTGTCTTACCGTTTGGGTTGTTGGTAATGCCAACAGTGCTCTGAGCACCCATGGACATCTATCCTGGCCCTCCACGCCCCTGAAGATCTTGACAGGTCAGTTGTAAGTGCACTGTCACACCACCCTTGTTCTGATTGATTTGATTGATTGGAAGTAGATGGTCTCCTAAACCTAAAAGTCCAGTGAGCACCATCACAAGGGGTGGTTCCAATTCTATTTTCAGTAGAAGGAGGGTCTGTCCTGGGGGACCTGATACCCAGGCTTGGGGTCAATCAGGGGCTACACGCTCATGGACTAATGGGGTTTTTTAGTTTGCACAGAGTTTTAAAAATCTTTAAATAACTATGTGACTCTTATACATTGGGCAATTGCAGATGAAAATTTCTATTTTCAGCTTCTCTTAAAGAACCAAAAGATCTGGTAGCTCCTACAGAGCACCGAGGGCAAGGGTCCGTAGGGGTAACCTCTGTTATATAGCATGGACAAGTGCAGTTCACGGCAGTGCCCACCATTTCTCATTGGATAGTATAAAACCAGCATGTCGAATGCCATTACATTAACTGCGTGGAGCCTGGAGGCCTCTGAGTCTGGAACTCTCCGTCTAAACCCTGAATAATTATACTCTTCCTCCTCCCAGTAATAATGATAATAATAATGCAGCTTCTGGTGATTAAACACTTACTATGAATCTGGAGAGGTGGGAGGTCCTTCATTTTATTTCCTCAAACCTTCACAGCAGCCACTCAAGATAATTATTATATTTTACAAACAAGGAATATGAAACTCATGTTCAAATAAAGTAATTCAGTCAATATCCAATGAAGGCCACTCTAAGCTGGGTATTGTATCAACTGCTGGGGCTTCCGTGCTGAATAAGACAGCGATAGTTTCTGCCCTCGGGGAGCTTATGAGCCAATCACAAGCATGATGAGAAAGTGGAAGAGCAGACCGCTGCAGAGGCCCACAGCAGAGGGAGCTTGATGTGGTCTGGGACAGTGTGCTCAGACTTCGATGTCAGAGTCACCTAGAGAGATTGCAGGGCCCTGCTGCATCCCTAGCCCCACCTCTCAAGTTTCAGATTTATAGAGCCCATGGTGCAAGCCAGGAATCTGCCCCTACCTTTTTTTTTTTTTATTGTGGTGAAGGGTAGAAAACAAAATATTTACCATTTTAATATTTACCATTTTAAGTCCACAGATCAATGGCATTAACACATTCCCATCATCGTGCAAACAACAACACCGTCCATCTCCAACGCTGTTTATCTTCCCAATCTGAAACTCCATAGAATAATTCCTCCTCCCTTTCTCCCCTAGCAACACAACGTCTTCAAGGTTCATCCATGTTGTACCATGTAACAGAATTCCCTTCCTTTTTGAGGTCAAATAATATTCCATTGTATACATGGGATATAGCCTATTTTGTTTATCCATTCATCTGTGGATACACACCTGGATTGTTTCCATCTTTTGGCTAATGTGAATAGTGCTGCTATTAACATGGGTATGCAAGTATCTGTTTGAGTAGGAATCTGCACTTTGAACAATAACCCAGGTGAATCTAATACAGGTGGATCACGGGCCGGACTTTGATCAATGCTGGTCTAGGAGTCAGGGAAACTTCTCTGAGGAACTGACATTCACACTGAGCGTCAAAGCATGAGTAAGACTTGGTCAGGTGAAGGGGAGGTAACAGTGGTAACCCTGTGAAGTGTGCACGCTCCCCTTCACCTGAAATACTGAGATGCTGGAGTTCCCACAGGAACACTCATCAGCACTGAAGACTGTTACAACTTAGTAAAGTACCTAAAACAAGAGTTACTAATCAATCATTCCTTCAACAAATATCGAAGTGCCTCTGTATGCCAGGCACCTTATTGGGTATAAAGAATATCATGTCCTCATTCATCTGTTTGCTTACAAGGAGCAAGATACTATACCAACTACTGGGAAATTATAGGAAACTGTTATCATATATAATTTTGTTAATTGTTTCACAAAATCCATCTTTATCACTTATTAATATTAGTAATTTCCTTCCATGTTGATCTCTGGGAATGACTAAGAATTATTTAATACTTAAACACCTATCCATAGGCACCTGAGCTGTTGACATTAAAAACGCTTTTCTTTAGCCATGAGGGAATTATTACTGGTGATGACTTCTGAGTTTTTGAGACATCTTTAATCATTAGTCTGTCTTTTTGTTGTCGATGAAATATTGGCATTGATTTCTTGGTATTCACATTTAAGAGTGATTCACATTTACTGGAGTTCACCAATGTTCCATAAGGGTTATCTTGACACGTTGACTAGAAAGCTGTGGTTCTTTGCCGAGATGCCCTTCAACAGATGACTGGATTAAGAAGTTGTGGTCCATATATACAATGGAATATTACTCAGCTATAAGAAAGAACGAATTCTCAACATTTGCTACAACATGGACGGCACTGGAGCAGATAATGCTAAGTGAAATAAGTCAAGCAGAGAAAGACAATTATCATATGACTTCTCTCATCTATGGAACATAAGAACTAGGATGATCGGTAGGGGAAGAAAGGGATAAAGAAAGGGGGGGTAATCAGAAGGGGGAATGAAACATGAGAGACTATGGACTATGAGAAACAAACTGAAGACTTCGGAGGGGAGGGGGTGGGGGAATGGGATAGACTGGTGATGGGTAGTAAGGAGGGCACGTATTGCATGGTGCACTGGGTGTTATGCGCAACTAATGGAGCATCGAACTTTACATCGGAATCCGGGGATGTACTGTATGGTGACTAACATAATATAATAAAAAATCATTTAAAAAAAAAAAGAAAGCTGTGGTTCTTTGAGAGGGAAAATAGAGGAAGTCTTTCAGATTAAATTGCTTTTAAAAGATCTGATATTTAAAAAAAAAAAAAGAAAGAAAGAAAGCCTGGCAGGACATGATTTTTTAAATGCTTGAGTCAGAGATTAAAGTTTTAGGCTGCAGGAGTCCCAAAGAAATTCAGAAGAATGCTTTTATGAACACTTGAGTCATTTAATTTGGATGATATTTACCACAGTCTAGTTATATCACGGGTTATTGTGAATGTGGATGATTTTGCCTTACCGGTTGCAAGTTTTTTGAAGGTAGGAACTCTTCATCATATTTGATTGGTTCTCAGCTTCAGCACTGCGTAACTCACAGCACTGAAAAACTCACGCTCTATTATGCTTGCATAATAAAATAGGGATTCTAAAAAAATTCGGTGAATGAACCAGTAGGTGAACATGATTCACAGAATAACAATTTTGGAAGAAGCAAAAGTGCCTTACCAGCTGCTTAAAATTGACACATTTATGCGTTAGAGAAGGTGGGCAGCAAAACAATTATGAAAACAAAACGGTGCAAATAAAACCTTTGTAGGTTTTTTGTTTTGTTTTTTTTGTTTTTTAAAGAAAAGCAGTCCCTCAAGGAACTTGTAGCTTATCCCTCAAAAAGTGCCTTTCTCAGGAGTGCGAATCCTTCTGTCTGTAAGGACAAACCAGACCAAGCATCAGAGCGAGAGAAATTGAGGACCTCATGCTGCTGGGAATAAAGGAAGAGTTAAGGCTAAGTTTTAGAGTATGTGAAAGCAAATAGACATATGTAGTCTGTGCATTGAGGAATCCAGGGGCTCAGACTGAACACCAGCAGAAGTTTTAACTTGAAGTTTTAGAGACTCATGCCCCTCTATTCCAGAAAGAAAGAGAATTAAATAAAGTAGCCATATGCAATCAAATATTGCCTTTAAAAGGAGGAAATCCTGTAATTTGCAACCAAATGGATGGACCTGGAAGAATTATGCAAAGTGAAACAAGCCAGAGAGACAAATACTGCAGGATCTCGCTTATCTCTGGAATCTAAAAAAGGCAAATTTGTCGAAGCAGAGAGTAGAATAGTTACCAGGGGCTGGAGGGTAGAGAAAAGGGGAGATGTTGGTCAAAAGTGTAAAGGTTCAGTTATGCAAGATGAGAAAGTTCTAGGGATATAATGTACAGCATGGTGACTATAGTTATTAATACTGCACTGTGTCCTTGAAATTTGCTGAGATGGTAGATCTTAAATGTTCTTAGTTCGTGAGTGTGCGCACGTGCATACACACACACACACAGAGAAAGAAAAAGTGTAGCTAATAAATAAATAAGTCAGTAAAACAAAGATAGAGCTTCACAATATTGTTTTAAGTGACTCTGAAACATCTTCGGAAAATCTTTTCTGGAAACTGTTTTCATCGTTGGTCTTTTTTGAGGGAAGAAGTTCTTGCAGTCAAGGTTGCTTATGCTGAGGTTCACACGCACCTGCTTATCTGCCATCCACCATTTCTGAGAGTTAATCATGTCCCCGTTACTGCTTCACTGGTTTTAATGGGAGTTCAAAAAAAAGTCTTAAATCTGTTTATTTCTGCAGATTCTTGGCAACTGACTTTCTGGGCATTTTCCTCTATTGCTGATGAGACCCAGTTTTTTGACCCACATTTAACCAGAGCACTTACATTCTCGTGAACTTAGATGAGGCCACATTGTTTGTAAAGGACGGGAGGCTAAATCGGCACACTGGGGAGAGAATCTAGAAGTCAGTAGTGAAGACTTGGAAAGACAGAGGGAAGAATTTGCAAATCCTTCCAGTTCTTTCCAAAAGCAAACATCAAAAGGTCATGCTGGCTGACATAGTGTAACTTAAACCATATTGTTTCCGGAGAGTAAGAGCCTTCCACGTTTTTAAATGCCGTCTTCTCCTGCGGATGACTTAGGGAGTCTGGGCAGGAGGGGTTCACAGTGTATGTCAGCAAGTCAAAATCGAGTGGGTAGGCTTCCTTTCAGCTTGTTCTGGGCTGTATCTTACAGAACTGGGAATAAAGCCGGAAATGCAACAACTCCGTCTACCATCTGACACCGCCTCATATATCATTTCTGATAACTTCACTGGCTCTGCTAAAAAAGTAGATTAAAAAAAAAAACTTGGGGATTATTCACATAGGGAAATCACCATGGGAAACAATTACTTACAGAAATTTCTACCTCCCAGGAAACAATCTGAGGTACAACTTCAGTCTCAAAGCACCAGGAATGTTTGTGGAACGGAGTGGAATGAATGCAATGATATTGTGCAGATAATTGTATAGCATATAATTAGGAAGAGCTTTCTAATTCATAAAGTAAGTAGTGGCCCATATGAAGCGATTACCTGATACAACAATTGTTAATTACTCAGCCCTTTGGATTCATTCAATGTTACCAACAATGTGCTGCTTTTTTTAGGTGGAACCATATGAAATTGCCAACACTTGTCCATTTTTGATCTCCCATGTGACAGTTTAATACGGTTCAATCTAATATTCAAATTACCATGCTCATCGTAGTAGTAGTGGGTTTGAATGACGTGAAATCGTTATTTTTGTCAGTCAGACACTGTTGACCACCAACAATTTTGTACAATTCAACAATAGTAAGAATAACTACCTATTTAGGTATTATATCATTAGTTGTCATTAAATAATAATAATAGAAGCTACTAGCTATCACCTAATGAATCTCTGCCATGCCCACACATTTTGCTAGGTAGTTTATATACATTATTTTATTTAATCTTACAAGATAGTAGATTCTAATGTTATCCCTCAAATTAGGTAATTACTCCAGGAAATAGTAAGATGTTAAGCTGTAGTCGTCTTCACCTCATGAGATCAGCTTCTCACTGGGCCTGCCCGCATGGTTTCAAGGATATAAGGATTGAAGTTTAAGGACACAACCTTTCAGGGAAATAACTTCAGTGAAGCAATGGCTCAGGGTCCAGGTTCCAAGTCCAAGTGACCTTTTGAAGAACATACCTGAATTTCAACATGGTTCCCCATTGGTCCTGAGGTCACAGCTACGCCCTGGGAAAGGTAGTGTGTACGCTGGTGGGAGACAAGTCACACGCATGCACGTGTGCGTACACACACACACACACACACACACACACACACGAGCTCTATACATGGTGCACTGAGAGCAACGGGAATCCTAGATCTCATTATGCCCAGGAAAGTACTGATTTGTGCCCACTGTCCCTGCATAATTATTAGAAGTTCTCCCCATCACTCCAACCACAGAGCCAGAACTTGGGGAATGGAGTGAGGAATCTGCCCAGGATGCAAAATTTAAGGGGCACCAAAAACTCAGGAACCAAAATAAATCACATTTTAAAGCAATCTTCTTAAAAACCTAAGTTAATACCAAAAAATCCATGGTTAACAAAACACCACCATTTTAAATAAAAGAAAGATCAGCATTACTGAGTTTTCCTTTTGCCTCGGGCTCCCATATGGCTCCACATGGCACTACTCAAAAGCCTCCCAGTTCAAACAATAAATTACACGGTTCCTTAATTGAGAGCACTTCATAAAATAATGGCTAATGCTCAGTAGCTGTTCCCGGAGGCCAAGTACTGCCCTATACTAATGTCGAGACGAGTACTGTGATTACCCTGTTCACCGTTGAGGACGCTGAGGCTTGGAAAGGTCAGGGATTTGTTTATGGTCACGCACCTAGGAGGCAGAGGGGCCACGTCTGGAGTCCAGAAGTCTAGCTGCAGGGTCCAAACCCTTACACTACACGGCTTGAGAAAGAGCGTAACGATTGCCACTGTGTTGAATGTTCCTGACGGTAATGAAGAGGGAGAGGGCAGTCTGGGAAAAGGAGGAGGAAGGGAAACAAAGTCTACCTCTTCGCAATGTGGCCTCAGCACGGCCCAGAATGCAGCTGTTTGCCGGCTGTAATTTAACCTTGGTGAGCCACTGCTTCCTGTCAAATGGAAAGATTAGATGCACGGATCTCTGAGGTCTCTTGCGTTCCAAATAATAGCCTTTCATTCCATGAATCCTCATTACTAGCTAGCATTTCTCTGGCACTCGCCAGTCTTCCAAAGCACTTTTTTTCTCCTTGTAGGTTCAATTTCCTCTGGGCTTTTCCCGGCCCTCCCTCCATATGTTTTTCCTGGTGGTTCTCATCGATGCTCGGGGCTTCCACGCTCACCTCTCTGTGGCTGCCTCCCAGGTGTTTATCTCCTCTCCATCCTCTCTCCCAACCACATTTCCAGATGTCTGCTCGACTCTTCTCCTCAATCTCAGGCCGGAAACTTCAAGTCAATGTGTCCAGAATGGAATTCGTCATCTCCTACTGCCCTGTTCTTCCCAGGGCTCCAGCCCTTGCCTCAGCTCTTGCCTCCCAACTCTGGCACTTGCTGAGACCTGACGGTTTGACCTCTGGCACATCTCCCCTGTTGCTCCCTTTCTTTCCATCCCAGCTGCCCACACCCCACTGAGCGCCTCACTGCCTTTCTCCTGGACAGCTCCTCCAGTCTGTCCTCATCCTCCTGTGCAAGAAGAATGGTGCTGGATAGACCCTCCCTGACCCTAAGGAGGACCCTGGCTCTCCTGTCCAACAGTAGTGGCCTCCCGGTATCTGCAGAGGGAGTCCAAATTCTGTTTTCATCATTAAGACCTGTCCTGCCTTGGGCACCTGGGTGGCTCAGTCAGTTAAGTGTCTGACATCAGCCCAGGTCATGATCTCAGGGTCCTGGGATCGAGCCCCGCAGTGGACTCCTTGCTCAGCTGGGAGTCTGTTTGTCCCTCTCCCTCTGCCCCTTCCCCCTGCTCATGCACACTCTCTCTCAAATAAATAAATAAAATCTTAAAAAAAAAAATCTGTCCTGCCACAGTTTGCCCCCGATCTGCTTTTCCAGTCCTGCCTTCCCCTTCTCTGTTCTAGATATTTTATAAGCCACATATACTGAACAACGTTTCCTGAATATGCTAAATATTTTCCTGCCTTTTGCTTATGTGATACCCTTTGCATAATGTTCTTCCCTCCATCTCTCTTTACTCACCCTTCATGATTCAATTCAAATGCCCCGTCCTTTATAAGTCTTCTCAAATCCCCAGGGCAGAGATAGTCCTCCCTCCAGTGAAAGTATGTGCAGCACTTTATCTGTATATCTCTGCAGGCGCTGGTCTCCTTCTACCTGGTCTTATAGTCTATACATTTGCTTTATACCCCAGCATACCAGAGGCCTTTTAGCTGCAAGGGTCATGTCTTTCATTTTTGCCACCCCCATCCCCACCATGGTGCCCATCACATCATCCCATAGGAGGTGCTTGATAAAAATGCAAGCACTCAAGTGTTTGGTGTAATTTTTAAAAAATTATCATGTCTGCAAAATAAAGGAATTGACCTACACTTTTGAGTGAGTGAAAGGACAGAATCCAGATTATCTCTGTCCCAGAGGGTAGCTATCCTCTCTGACGAGTGTTCCTCTCTGGCTGGCAGCAATCCTTCGGGGACAAGCTTGCCTGCCTGGCCAAAATCCCATATCCTTTCTAACACTTTGACAACCTCTCATCCCTTGTGAGGAACCTGAAATCTTTCTTCTTTCTGAAGACGCGTCGCGGATTCTTGGGGGGCAACTCTTTGACTTCTCTTCTCCTTGAGTGTGCGGAACTCAAGTGTTCCTTGAAAGGATCATTACTCAGCTATTTCAAACCCCAAACCTACCCCGCGTGTGCGGGTAGGGTGTGGGGGGAGTGTACTTGGGGAGGGGCAGAGAAGGGCTTTGAGTTAGACTGCTCTTTTGATTACTAACTAAAAACAGTGGTGACACTTAGAAATGGCTTAAGATAACTTTCCACACTACATTTATATTTGGCTAAGATCAAACACAAGAAATGAGTAAAGAATTTCTGATAGCAAAGTTCACTCATTCTTAATCTAACAGCTAAGAGACAACATTTTTTTTAAAAAAATGCATTTCCTGCTCGGGTTTGTCCTTGAACTAACAACTGATTATGGAATTTTAATTTAATATTACAGCATATGTTGTCTTTCTGAATTTAAAAATCCATGACTTGACTCCAAAACGTTTTCAAGTTCTGCAGAAGAATATTCTCACCAAACTAAGGTCATCAGTGGTATTATTTATAATAAATTTACAATTTCTGAAAAAAATGGAATCAATATATACAATTAATATTGCAAATAAACGTCAAAATGATATACTTCCCACCGTATAAATGAACCTTGTTTCACACATAAATGTGCTCTGTGGCAATGGTTCAAAATCCTTTTTCTTCAACAGTAAGCAGATTGAATGAAATAAAAAAATGATGTGCCAGGACTTAAAGGTACAAATGGTACAAATTTCAAATTATTGATTGCTGACTGTGCTTACAGACATCAAACAATACTTTTTCAGGCAGCTCTAATAGTCCACTTCAATGGAGGTATGATCTATTACAGGAAAATTGAAAATGTGAGAACTATTTGAGTGGTCAATGGTCATTTTAAATTATTAAGGTTTGGGGTTTTGTTTTGTTTTTAGGTTATAGAAAAAACAATGCAAACTAAGACAAATCTCATTAACTTCAAACCTTTCTTACCAAGCAGCTTTATTATAGTTTGAAAAGTACCAAGATACTCAGAATTCACTCTGTGTTAGAGGAAGTGCACAGCCGGACTGAATCCAACTGACATCCCTGAGTGGAAACCCTAGAAGGCCAAAGCAGTCACTCTGAGGGACCCGGATGTATTTATGCAGGCAAGAAATGTTACTGGGGACTAACCTCAGATGCATAGGTGACAATAGAGTGCTCTAATAGAGTCTGATTCTGAATGCTCTCAACCTGCCCACTCCTTTAAAATTGTCCTTGGGTAACGTCTTCTCAAGAGTAACAAATATACCATCACAATGAACTCGGTGGTCCTCTAGCCTTGCTCTTCAAGGGCTCTGCCCATAACCTGAAAACGAGAAGCAGATTTGTACATTAGAAAAATGTATTGGTCAGAACTCTTCCAGTTGTGGGGCGCCTGGGTAGCTCAGTCATTAAGCATCTGCCTTCGGCTAAGGGCGTGATCCCAGCATTCTGGTATCGAGCCCCACACCAGGCTCCTCTGCTGGGAGCCTGCTTCTTCCTCTCCCACTCCCCCTGCCTGTGTTCCCTCTCTCGCTGGCTGTCTCTCTGTCAAATAAATAAATAAAATCTTTAAAAAAAAAAAAGAACTCTTCCAGTCGCAAGTGAGAAAAAACAAACTCAAGCTAGCTTAGTCTAAAAGGATCATTTATTGTTGCATGCTATGGCGAGTTCAGATAAGGCTGGATCCAGGTGTTCAGATGATGTCATCAGGAATGTGTCTGTCTCTGTCTCTCGTCTGTGCTTCCTCTGCAAAGGATTTATTCCCATACTTGCTGTAACCGTGTGGAGATCCCTGACAGGCAGGGCTGCTGAGAGCAGGCGTGGCCTGGAGGAATCCTTTCTTCCGGCATTCTGGCAAGGATAAACTGGTTACAAATCTTTCCACTGGTTTGCATGGATCAGTACATGGAGGCCCAGAGCACTCTTCTGGCTCTCTTACCCCATAACGTGTACTATCTTCTCTCCTCCACACTCCCGTCGTCTCATCTCATTGGTCTAGTTCAGGGGCTTCCATGATGATTTCACAAGGTAAGAGGCTCCATCCGTCTCTGTCTTACTCTGTTTTTATTTCACATTCTCTCTTCCTCCCCTCCCCAACTCCCAACACCCCTCCCAACACATATCTAATTTTGAAACAGGACACCAACTGGTTCTGCCAAGGTAACTACCCCAACCGACCAATCGCTGTGCCCAGTGGAATGGAGTATTCTGATGAACCTAGGGCATGCCCAACCCCACTGGAAGCAGAGCAGCGTATCATGATGGACAGCCGCACCGACTCTAGGTGCATTTGGGGTAAGGGAAGCAGTCCCCAAAAGAAAGTGTTCTACCACATGCAAGTAAGAAACCAACTCCACCTCAACCATTGCAACCACTGAGAGAATCAGGACTTGTTGTTTTATGTGATTTTCTCTGATCTCAGTTTCTGATTCAGCTGACACCCATAAAGTCAGTTGAAATAAGTCCTATCCTCACCCAAAGCGTGTTGCTCAAACTCATTTGAGTGTACCTAGGCTTTAAAATGTAGACGTGGTGCTGGGCCATGGAGCAGTGAAGGTTGCCTTTACTAAGAGGAAATGGAGGCATTAACACGGGGAAAATTCTCTTCCTCTGGAATTTGGGTGAAGTGGTGTATTGGCCATTCTGGTGCAAACATGATCAAATAAAGATGTACTGTGCACCTCTACATACCAGGCATTATGGGGGCATATTGGTGGATTTTTTAAAAATTCCCTGCCTTCAGAACATTCACAGCTTTCAGGGGAACACAGAAAAGCAAAGAGCTAACTATAACACAAAGTGATTAATGTTATGGGAATGGTATAACGAAGTGTTACAAGAGCAAAGGGGAAGAGATGATTAATTTTTCTGGGGATGGAGGGAATGAGCAGTAATGAGGGAAGTGGGGAGAAAGGGATGTTGGTTGAGGTTTCCCGGGGGGAGGTGACATCTGACCTGAAGAATGAGAGGGAGTGTGATAGCTTAGAAGGGGGAGAACAGCATTTTAGGCAGAGGAAACACTAAAGGGAGGGAGGGGGAAATCAATCCGACATCTCTTTAATAGTTGCTGGCCGAGTTCCCACGGCTAGCGCAAGGGGGAGAATTGAAGCAATTATTGAGAAAACTGTCTCAATCTTTCCTTTTCTCCAGGCTGTGGAAATTTGGCCATTGCTGCCTTTTTTGTAAGAAAAAGAGTCTTGATTCCAGAGACCACACAATGTTAAGTGATGGAAGAATTATTTTTTCGATACGATAGAGAAAAACCAGAGCACCTGAGTTCAACTGGGGAAAACCAGACTTCCTAAGGAAGGAAAACAAAACCCTTTCTTCTCTGTCTCTCTGTCCCCCTCCTCTTCCCTCTTCCTTTTTCTTTGGAGGGAGGGAGGTGAGTGGAGGAGGGTTTTACTTCAAAGAGCAAATCCATTGAGCAAACACCATGTGTCCGCTGCATTTGATGCCTTGTGAGAGCTTAATAAATAGTTGTAGTAGGATGATGGTAATTATTCAAATAATTTTTCAAGAATTCCCTAACATCAAAATTAAAATAAAGTGCAACTCCAGGAATTGATTCCCACGCCCTCCCTTCCCTTATCCCATCTCCCAAAATGCCTGAGTAGCTTGTTAGCATTCAACACATCCTTTGAAGATTAAATAGCATTAAATTTTTGCCTTGCAAGGGAAGAGATTATGAATTTATGTGAAAACAAGTCTTTGGGAGGAATGTATGCAGAAATCTAAACAGGGATGAGATTTTGGCTTAAAGTCCACAAAATGCACCACAAACGAGCAGAAACTGACCAAACACACCTCAGTTCAAGGTTCAGCACCACTACTTATTAACTGTGTGACTCTGGACCCACGTCTTCATCTCTCTAGACCTCAGTTTTAAAATGGGAATAATGACAGTATCTATAGCATAGAGTTATTCTGAGCACGAAAGGGGATAATTCATGCAAAAATGCTTTACACAGTGCATGGCACATAGGGTTATCTTGAAATCAGCAGAGCAATGAATCACAAAAAATTGCCTTCTCAGTTGCTATTAACCACAAAAGTAGATATTATATCAAGATTCTAATCTGTTTGTCCTTTCATCGAGGTGTTATACTAACATGATTTGCAAACTGTCCTTAGGACATTAATCGGTGTTGGATATCACCAGAGGACCTTGGGATGATCTTCAGTGCTTTTTACCCTTCCTGAAAACCTTTCTGCCTGAGGAAAGCATTGAATTCTCTTCCCTGAATACCTTGGTCATTTGGTGCTATATGAGTTTGGCTGCAGAGAAGGGGCAGATCTTAAGTCATAGTCACACTGAGCTCCAAAGACCATGACACAAAGGCTTTCCCCCGTCCCACGTTCCCCTGTCCCCTCCTGTTCTCTGAAAATACATTTCAGAAACAACATGTCATTCCATCAAGTCTTGCAGTTTGCTAATATTTAACCTTTAAGCTTGAGCCCCATATTCTTTCTAAAAAAACAGAAGGTAGCATACATAAGCTTCTAATGGAAGTGTAGTATGGGTAAGACAAGTTGTCTATAGCTCAAAAGTGAGTGTGAACATTCTCTTTATGTTACACGTAAGAAGTAGGAATGTAATTCAGTGCTGCAAGTCTTCAACCCAATAAATAAATAAATAATAAATTAAAAAAATAATATATCTGCTTGTTGGACTCTTGACTTGGAATTGGTCTCTTACAAAGGAGCTAAAATATAAATTTGTGTGGAAACAGAAGTCATGGCAAAATTTTCACTTGGCTGCTTTGTCAATTAGACCTTTTTATACCTCGCTTCTATAGTTAACTGCTTCAAACACTATTATTCATCTTATTTAATATACAAGGACTAAAGTATGACTGATTACAGGTACCAAATTGAAAATAAACAGGTGGAAGACAGTGCTTAGGGCTATTCACTTTGGGGACAGACTTTCCCATGACTTTGCTCACAAACCTGCCATTTAAATTCATTTTTAGCTGGATACGTACGCCGAAGGGATGTGTCGACTGTTTGTGATTTATTGAAACAGCTGAACAGTTGCGAGATACAGCTTCTTGTGGTCATCTATCATTCCAAATGATGAGTAAGTACAAAAGGAAGATCTGATTTAGGAAAAGAGCTACGTGAAGTTGGGATAACAGGAATGGGCCGCACCATGGTTGTATTCAAAATAAAATCTGAGAAAAAAAGACTTAATAGGAAAATCACAATAGATACGTTACATTTGGCAAAATCAAACAAACATGACTTTGCAGAATGGGTAAAAACCATGATTCCTATTCATAATTAAATACTGGTTTCTTAGGTCAATTTTTCAAGTGACATTGTGATGGTCTTTGGCTATGCATACAATGACTTCTCGCCTGTCTTTAACAAGTGTGAGGTTGAGAAAATTTTTTAATTTGGGGGGTGCCTGGGTGGCACAGCGGTTAAGCGTCTGCCTTCGGCTCAGGGCTTGATCCCGGCGTTATGGGATCGAGCCCCACATCAGGCTCCTCCGCTGGGAGCCTGCTTCTTCCTCTCCCACTCCCCCTGCTTGTGTTCCCTCTCTGGCTGGCTGTCTCTATCTCTGTCAAATAAATAAATAAAATCTTTAAAAAAAAGAAAAAAAGAAAAATTTTTAATTTTTTAATGGAGAATTTTTTAAAGAAGCTATATACATCAAGGCTGCTCAGTTCAGAAAAAGTCAACCACAAGTGGGGGCTTTGAGTCTAGAACCAGTTCTTTTTTTTTTTTTTTTAACATTTTATTCATTTATTTGAGGGAGAGAGAGAGAGCGAGCACGAGTAGTGGGGGGGGGTGCAGAGGGACAGGGAGAAACAGACTCTCACCACGAAACATGGAGCTCTAGGCCTGGCTCAATCCCATAACCCTGAGATCATGACCTGAGCGGAAGGCAGGTGCTTAACCACCTAAGCAACCCAGATGCCCCCATTATGAGTATCTTAAAATCAATTAATTTAAAGAGAATTACAGCTCTTAATTCTGCTACAGTGCTTACACGTAGTCTTGCCTGGGAGCAGGGTGACATAAGACATTATTTCCAAAGGTAGCTATTGTCTTGAAAGTGAGATGGTGTTGTGCTATTTGTTTTGTAATCCTATTTTTATTCGCAGGCTGCGGAGACATAAGGAAATATTGGTCGCACTTAGAGGTCTGTGGGAATGAATGTGCATAGATGAGCCCACCAATGCATTTGTAAAAATGAGCATGTGTGTATGTGTGTGTGTGCACATGTATTATTAGCCTAATAGCTAATCCTGGGATTCTGGGACCAGGTAGCTTAAATTTGAATCCTACTTACCTCCTTATAACCTTGGCAAGTAACTTAATCTCAATCTTGCTGTGTCTCAGCTTCATTATCTGGAAAAGAAAAGAAGTATGGGTATGTTCGTACAGATTAAATGAGTTCTTCCCCAAAGTACTGAGAATGGTGTCTCTACATGTCGTAAGTCCCTAATACATGTTCATTATTTTTATTATCAGGAGGACCTATATTTTAAGCAAAATTATCAGAGGATTTACTTTGTTCGAAATATACATTCATGTCCTGTCTGCCTGGTGACCAATAGTTGATCAGAATGGTAACACAGACCAGGATCTCAACTTTTGGAAATCCTTGGCAAAAGAAAGCTGAGTGGCCTGTGGACAAGGTCTGGTAGCTACCTAAACAGAAGGCCATACCAGGCTTTGAACCACAAATTGTATTTTGTAGAACATCGTTGACCCTAACATGGTGAAGTATGCTTCATGAAGAAAGGGTCATGGACAGGAACGTTTGGGAACACTGTGTTCAACTCTATAAATCAGGTTTCTTCATGGCGGGATGTCTCAGAACCTTTACTAAACTACTGTGCATTCTGAGTCTCCAGGGGACTACAGAATACAATTTCTCAACCTATTTTCATACAGAATCATTGTTTCTGTCTTTTTTTAAGGAAAGCCTATGAAATCATGAGGAATATTAGGAATGCCTTAAAACACAGCTTGGGAAATACTTCTTTAATTAATTTTTCTCGAATTTAGATATTTTTGGCTGGTAAAGAACCCAAAGTACTCAACAAAATACTCTATTGATGAGGGGGAGTGTTCCATGGACTCTCCCACTGGAAGGTCTTGGGGTTGTCATTGTTGATAATGAGTTAATAATGGCTTGTCAGTGATTTAAAAGAACATCTCCCAAACCCTAGAGATTTCTGTGGAACATAGAACAACATGCACCATGAACACTAGACTCAAGTGCGATCTTTTGGGAATCCATTTGTACAATTTAGAGATGATGAGAATTTCTTTTTTATGGGTTAAAACAAAATTGCTAACTGCAGAGCAGAAGTCGGGTCAGACAGATGTACTGCTCTCAAGAATGTGCTGATGATGATTTGTATTTTATGGTAGCTGAAGAGTTTGAGCTGCTTGTTAATGAGATCAAGCACCATTACATATATTATTGACATCCTCAGAAACTGCAGATCTATTTTGAAAAATCTTTCTGCTACATTTGTTCAAAGCATTGTCTTTCTGTTAAAAGAATTCACCTGCACACTAAATTTCCTCCATAATATACTATAGATAGCTTAAAGAAATATTTCTCTCTATCTCTTTGTCTGCATTTGGAAGCTATGTATTTTCTTTGAGTTCCATTTCTTCTGAAAACTAGTTGTTGACAAATACGACTGTCACAATGATTGTAGGACTGAATTATCCTGTTGATTTCCTAATTCGTTGCTTGAATTGTAATGACTCAAAATAAAAGCAGTCTCTCTAAAATATTTTGTCATCTTACACGGTTTGAAAGATAAATGGTCTTAAACAAAATAGTTGCTGAAATTCTCTGCGAGGATGAAAGTTTTAGCATCAAGGTCTATATTCAAGATAATGTAGGTGGCAGGGGTTGCTCTTTTTAGGGGGTAGGTTTTTCTAATCCAAGCAGGGGGATTGAGTCAAGTCTAAAGTGAAGGAAAGAAGATGAAAGGAGATGCATTTCCAAGTCAAAAAGAGAACTGGAATGTGTATTAAAAAGAGTACAGGGTTTACGTCTAGATCTGAAGCCTTGGATAAATCAGGTAGCTGTCCAGGTGTCAATTTCCCTGTTTATGAAATGAAAGGAAAGGACATCAGTAATCTGGAAGATACAACACTTTTCTTTGGAAATTGGTATGGAAGGGGAGGAAAAGAAGGAAAAAATGGAGTTCAGCAAATTACTATAGAATTCTTTCCTTGTGTTAGGCATGGGGAAAAAGTCATGCTATTAGGCCTCATGATTATGTATTCTTTTGTCACCATTTTGCATGTAGATTAGCAATGGCTTTGTTTTGGGGATCACAGCGTTTCCAGACCCAACTCAATTTTCTGCCTTGAATTTTCTATGTTGCTGTTATATGCCTAGGATGTTTTTTCCCCCACTTCTCATTTGAAAGGCTTTCACTTACTATGCCTATAAGCTATGATATTTAAGGTTCAATGCCAGCAAAGTTTCAGGGAAAAGAGTGAGAAAATTATTTAAAAGGACTACTTTTTGATAATGGCAGTGTTTTGACAGTTTTTGACAGGCAATTTGGAATAATGCAACCTCCTGGATTACAGCCAACCTCTGAAATGGGCTGTAATTTAGAATGATGGCAGCTTCTATGACCTCTATATTGGAAAGTCACCGGAATTAAAAAAAAAAAATCTCCAAACAGTTTAGGTTCATGTTTGAAAATCTGGCTTAAGTGTTCTGACATCTACCCATTTTATTTAATGAAAAGATTTTCTTCTCTTATGCATAGCTCCAAATACTGATCCTAACCTGGGGAAAGATTTTTCTGCCTTTTGCCTTTTTGTATGTGGTAAAAATTGTTCTTCTCAGATTCCACTCTCAACCAGATCGTGAACGTTCTATTGAGCTGGCTGTGGGCACATCTGCCCCTTCTCCCTGCTGCGTGAAATCAGATCCACGTAGACATGGGGAATTGTACGATGCTGTCATCCTACAGGGAAGGAGGTCCTGGGCTGTTCCAGCTTCCAGCTTCCAGCTTCCGCCTTTAACAAAAAATGTGTTGTCTCAGGTTCTAAGTCAGGTCCTCAAGGCCCCCTTTGAAAAATAGATTCTGTTACCTCCTTAATTCCGAGAGTTAAATGCTTTTTAAAGAGTTGTATAAGTTTAATATGAGTGGGGAGTGCAGCGTCGGGTTTGTAACAGAACCGCCATTCTCCAAACATACCCATATATTCCAAAATTGCCAGTTGCAGGCCATAAAATATTTACATTATGGAGTAAATAATGTATGTTTAGTAAGAAATGATGAAATATTTACAGTTTTTCTGAAGATTCTGTATAGGTTTTCTCCTCGACCACAGCTATTTTTCTTGAAGCAGGCAAAATAGGCAAATTTCCGAGCTCAGAGAACAACATGGAAGCATCCAGGAAGGAAGAGAATGTTCTGAAGCACAAGTGGAAAAGTCTCCACGAGGAGAAGGAACAACAGCTGATCCCAGATATCAAGACACATATTTCATATTGGTTATAGGTCTAGGGAGGCATTAGCAAACACTTTTGGTATTTTTACCCTGGAACTGAAGAGTTGCTGGGCCCGGCTCATGTGACACGCTCTTTAGCCAGAGCCGTTGTATGGGAGTATTCTGAACCTCAGACATGGTAGGACCTTCCAAGCTTCCAAACCAACCCATCTTTAAAACCTCCCCCATACACTCCTTGACCCTGAGCATGATCCAGAAAACCCAATCACAGTGTCATCAATTCTCACTGCGTGTGTTTGAGGAAGAGCCTGACGAGCCCTTAACAGAAGTTTTCAACCAAAAACAGAGAGAGGCCGACAGAGAGATTTCCAGGCCTCTGCCCACCCTGAGAAATTCTGATAGGCTCACTCTCGTATAAGGCCTGGCAATCTTTATTTTTGAAAAGCTTCCCAGGTAATTCTGATGATCACCTGGGTTTGGGAACTACAGTAGAAAGAATAATGGCACCTGAAAATATCCACATCTCCATCCCTGGGACCCGTGGGTATTACCTTAAGTGGCAAAAGGGAGGTGACAGACGTAGTTAAATTAAGATCCTTAAAATAGGGGAGATTATCCTAGGTTATCCGATGGGCTGTAAATGTCATCATTTCTTTTCAGAGGGAGTCAGAAGGAGATTTGACAACAGAAAAGGCCAAGCGAGGGTGGAAGCAAGATGCTAGGCTGCTGGCTTTGAAGATGGAGGGAGGGGCCAGGAGCCAAGGAATGTATGAGGGCCCTGGAAGTGAAAAAAAGCTGGGAAAGATCCCTTCCCAGAGCCCCCAAAAGAAAGCAGCCCTGCTGACATCTTTTTATTTTTTTATATTTTTATTTTTTAATTTTTAAAAATATTTTATTTATTTGAGAGAGAGCGAGCGAACACATGAGAGAGAGCATGAGCAGGGGGAGGGCCAGAGGGAGAAGCAGATTCCCCGCTGAGCAGGGAGCCCAGTGTGGGGCTCCACCCTAGGACCCTGAGATCAAGACCTGAGCCCAAGACAGACACTTAACCAACTGAGCCGCTCAGGAGCCTCCGCTGACATCTTTTTAGCCCAGTGAAACAGATTTTGGACATTTGGCCTTTGGAATTGTAAAATAATAAATCTGTGTTGTCTTAAGCCACGATTTGAGTCATTTTTCCAGTAGCAGTTGGAAACTAGCACATGAACCATTGCCCTTAACCACCTCAGTTTTAGCAGTCCTCTGTTGCTAAACAATTCTTCAAGCCAGACCTTGGAGGCCCTACGATTTAACCTGTTTCCCAGCACAAATGCAACCTTGCCTCCAGAAAACACTGCCACTCCCCTTCCCATCTGTGGTGGGCAATTCCCTCAGAGTCATATGCCCTTGAGGATGTCATAGCTGCCCCAAAAGAGAAAAGGCATCAGTGTGGGACTGTGGCCAACAACTGCATCCCACAAGTTTGGACATCAAGCCACAAGAATTCATCATACCCCTCCTGCGTACTCAGCATTCTGTAGCTCCCGTGGGCAATTCAGAGAACCAGGAGAGGTCACTCCCTATTCTCGTGCTGAGTACACACATTGCAGAGTGATTGTGGACACTTAGGGTTGCATTTTCCAGGAATGTCAACACTGAGGCTCCCTTGGCTCCAAAGGATGTTGTCTCATTTTGGGATAAGAGAAATGCATCATGCCATTTAGGGGAAGAAGATGATATCAAAGCATGGGCTTCCCAGTTATATATACTTTGATTAAAAGACCTGGAAATCAAGTCATTTTTCCATAGGCTTAGACGCTCCATTAGCTGAGGGACACATTAACAAATTGTCTATGCAGCACTTGAAATGTAGCTCTGTTTTCCAAGGAGGGGGAGAATCTCTTTATTTTATCAGTATTTGCTCCTATCAGAACTCCTCACAGTGAAAGGGGGGGAAAAAAGATGGCAGCTGCGTAGAGCTGGGATAGCATCTTGTTTCTATGACAACCGTGTCTGCTCTGCTCCCAAGCTCCATCTGGTATTTTCAGGCCTAACAGCCAGGTAGCATCTAAATGCCTAGTGGGAAAAAAAAAAAAAAAAAAAAAAAAAAAGTATCGGTAGAGATTCTTCAGATCAGGCACAAATGAATACAGCAACACCATGTCCTTTCTGAGAAAAACAGTGAATTACTTCACCAGCAGCAGGGCATTATGAAGGCAAACCACTTAGTCCGTGGAACAGGCTCACTTCTATATTATGGACTAAGCAAGCACAACGTGCACATAAAATAAAGTGCTGTTGGGGCAGATGGGGACTTTTTCCTACAAGCGATCTAATGAGGCTCGCATGGGATGATTCCTTCCCTCCTCTCATGCTCCCTTCCCGTCCTGCTTTGCGGAGCTTCGTGTGCTTTAGGTAATACGGATGCAGCCGCTCTTACCAGCCTCACTGACCTTCCCTTCCGATTTTATCCTTGTTGATTATGTTCCCTGGTAGCTCTGCAGAATTTATGAGAAGCCGAATTTCAGTCCTCCTCCATGGGCACTCACTCACAGAAAAGCATGCTTTTAAAACAGCATAACATGACAGCTGGTTTTTACCTTCCCCTACCCTCGTATTGAACATAATCTAGTGAGGCACCTACTTTTTCTTCCTTTACAGTACCATCGTTAAAAACATTTTTACCAAGTCATAATTTATCTGAAATATGATGCATTGCAGCTTTATAGGTAGGTTGTCATGCAATACCTGGAACACCCTTATACTAAAAAATTACTCATTGTTTATCTGACATTCAAATTTAACTGGGCATCCTGTGTTTTTGTTTGCTAAATCTGGCAACCCTATTTATAGGCAGGAAGGCAGGCCTTTGCAATTCACCTGATCCCTTAAGCTTTGATACAGTGTATCTCAATGTTAGCACATCGAACTGAGTGTTGGTTTCCAACATTTCCTGGCTATTACAACAAACATTTAAATGTTGGTTGTTTACACCAAAAAGTTTATTTACACCAAAGTTTATTTACACCAAAGTTTTGCATACATTCATTTTTCTCTTTAATTTATTCAATGCAGAGTTCCTGGGCACCTGCGACTGGCCTGGCACTGTTCCAGAAGCTGGGAATCGGTGGTGCACAAAACAAACGGGTGCTTCCTCGTGAAGCCAACATTCTATTGTGGCTCCTGGCTTTGGTTTCGGGACATTTACTCCCATTGCATACAAGGCACTCTGATATACAAAGACCCCATCACACATGGTCCTGCCCCCAAAAGCAGCTAAACCATACTAGACTCATTGTCCCTTACTTTTCTTAAAATTTCCCCCAGCCTCAAGTCAACCCCAAGTCCTTCCATGAGCATTCAGTTCCCAGAGAAATTTAAACTGTCATTTTTCACTTCCTTTGCCCCTCAGTATCCCAGATTCAGAGAGAGCTGACCCTGGAAGAGGGGGCATTACCTGGTGTCACCCTGCCATCTGTTTCTAAAGTCCTCTCTTGTCCTCCCTGGGATCCATCCCCTTGAGGGTCCATGCTCTGTCCTTTTCCTCTCTTGAGCCCTCACAGGAGATTCAGACAGATGAATGGCATTTGCATTCTTCCTCTGTCATCCTCACTCCTTCTTCCCTTCTTCGTGTACTGCCCCAACTCTTTTCTCCTTTTAACAATTTCATCCATCTGATACTGTCCACTACTAAACCAGAGAGGAAAATTAAAAGTCTGACGTATTCCAGAAAGTTCTTGAGCTATGGACCTGGCGTAATTTTTTTTTTTCCTCTATGAGTCAGATTCTTCCCCTGTATCTCACATTTTGACTGTGACACACTCGGTTTTATTTTATGAGAAGTCTAGGTAGGGCATTATATACACTCAGGTATAATATTTAAAATGTACAACCACCACGGTAGACAAAATAATGGCCCCCAAAGATATTTGCATCGTCATCCCTGAAACCTGTGATTATGTCACCTTATGTGGCAAAAGTGACTTTCAAGATGTGATTAAGTGAAGGATTTTGAGGTGGTCTGAGAGCATCTTGACTTATCCAGGTGGGCCCAAAGGAATTACAAGCACCCTTATAAGAAAGTGGTAGGGATATCAGAGAAGTAGAGAAATATTAGGGGGCTACTGTGCTGGCTTGAAGATGGAGGAAGAAGGGGCAGGAGCCAAGGGATACAGGTAACTTCTCTAAGCCGGAAAAGGCAAGGAAACAAGCTAGGCTCTAGAGCTTCCAGAAGGACTGTGGATCCTTTGATTTTAGCCCAGTAAAACCCACTTTGGACTTTTAACCTCTGGAACTGTAAGATAACAAACTTGTATTGTTTTAAGCCACTAAAGTTGTGGTGATTTGTTATAGCATCAAGGAGACAACACACAGATAGACCCCGTCACTGAGAAATCAGAACAGACCCTGAGCAGGCTCCTTGAGGCTCTTTGCGAAGCTGAGTGTTACCTTTTGGTTGCCAGGCCATGGGAGATCTGGATAGCCGTGGAGTTGAGAGCGCCCGGTGGTGGCAGTTGGCCGTGGAGGACTGGGGTGGTGGTTATTTACCAACCACTGTGGGAGTATCTCAATATTTTTATAGTCCCAATGGGTGTACTAGTGGATTTCTGTTGTACACACACTTACACACAGCTAAATCTGGATGGATATAGAGTGGATTCTGGCATGACTCTTGAATTTTTCTTCCCTAAGGCCCTGATATCAACTCTTTTTTTTTTTTTAAAGATTCTATTTATTTATTTGACAGAGACAGAGACAGCCAGCGAGAGAGGGAACACAAGCAGGGGGAGTGGGAGAGGAAGAAGCAGGCTCACAGCAGAGGAGCCTGATGTGGGGCTCGATCCCACAACGCCGGGATCACGCCCTGAGCCGAAGGCAGACGCCCAACCGCTGTGCCACCCAGGCGCCCCCTGATATCAACTCTTAATCAAAGTGGCCATGGCAACAATTCTGATAGAATTCTATATTCATTTCTATGTGTCCCACACTGTGATTTTCCAGGGTGCCGACTGGGATGACTCTTTCTTCCTCAGGAGCTTTTAAAAACGAAATTCTTAATTGTTTGTTTGATCGTTTTTCCAGCTTACTATCTGCACTTTCCATCTCTAAGTATTGAGAGTTTCTTTTTTCCTTTCATCTCCCTTATTTCCTCTTTTCTTTAACCCTGCCTCTTCTCTCCCCATTTGAAAACAAGTGAAATAAGGGGAAAAGAGAGTCAGTGACTTGCTCAAGGTCACCTAGCTAGTCATCAGCCACCCTGAGCATTGGACCTGGGTCAACACCCCATCCAGTGATGTGAAGTCACACCTCCACAAAGGAACAGTGTTTAGGGGTCATCCTCTAATTCTTAAATTGCATCCATCTCCTACAGATCAGTCTATGGCCTTCTACTGCATTCTGAATGCAATCTGAACTGCTTCCATTCCTTTCAGGGTCCTCCGTGATGCAGTCCTGACCACTTCACCAACCCGGTCTGTGCAGTGATCCCACCAGTCCTCTCCATTCTCAGACACCAGTTCTGTTCCTGACATAGGATCTTCGGGGGAGCAGGAATGTGTTGTCTACACTTTCCAAAGCAGGTGCTTGCCCCATGCTGTTACATTTTACACTCAGACTTACTCTGTGTGCCTTGAGTTAATGAATGTGTGTACTTTGTTGCTTGTTGCCCTATAGGCTCCATGCATGCCGAGAGCTCATTCATCTTGTTTCCTGCTGTGGCAGAGCCTGGTACGCAGTAGTTCTTCAATGAACACTCTGTGGATGATGTTTGTGGTCATTCTTCGTGGCCTCACCACTCTCAAGGCACAGAATTCCTAAGCTATCTCATAAACCATCAACACAGGCTGCCAACTAGAGTTGGGGGGCCGAATAAAAGGAAACACAGAGTGTCTGGTCATTTATGTAAAATATCATAGTTGGCACTTAAAGGAAGTGGAAACTAGCTTTCTGACCTCTGCAGTAATCAGCTTAGACCGTGAAGCAGGAGATTTGAATCCCCTTATCTACTTCTAGATGAGAATATTATGTCTCATTTACAGTTACAGCCTTCTGGACTGAAATACCATATTTTATGAGTAATAGCATCTGTAAGTAAGATAAAAGACATCACAAAAGAAAATGAAAGCATTTAAAATACAACAATTACTGAAATAAAATCATCTTTGGGACATTCTTCTGACAAGTTCTCTTAGGGTTTATTAATTTCTTCTAAGAATATCACCATGAATCTTTTTTACGAGTGTTTGGATCCTGTGTGCACAATCTTTGCATTTATCCACTTGAGGCTAAGGCACAATAGAGTTCAGGATCTCAGCCTTTTCCTGCTTTCCTCTGCATTAACGTCTTGAAAAAGGAAACTGTAAAGGTAGATTGTGAAACAGTTTAAGAAACCTGTTCATGTACACGTTTCATAAGTAGAATAATGAGATATAGCAGGAACAGAATTACAAGACCAAGTTTCAAATGATGATGCATATGCAACTTCAGTAATTCTAATATTTGCAATATTTCCTTATTTGTTTCCAGATATTTAAATTCCTTTCACTCTGTATGCATTCCCTTCAATTCTCTTCCACAACTGCTTACTATTACCTATGAAATAATCAGCTTATTCTCTGTTTAAAATGTTTCTTACTGAGCTCTTTTATTTCAATGCTAATTAATTGTTTCCTTTAACCATCTTACAGAGTTTCCATATTCTATTATCAACACACCTGCAATGTCAAATAAAAGATAAGGTTTATGAGCCATGTAAACTATGATAAAACATTTTGAACTGTCTATGGCATCGTGAAGGGAAAATAATGACAGTGTCTGGCTTTTATAAGGTAATACTATTGTA
Organism: Ailuropoda melanoleuca; assembly: GCF_002007445.2. NCBI lineage: Eukaryota > Metazoa > Chordata > Mammalia > Carnivora > Ursidae > Ailuropoda > Ailuropoda melanoleuca. The sequence continues at coordinate 115,496,193 of NC_048223.1, forward strand.
CTAAGGCCACTAAGTCATTTCAAACATTGGAAGCCTAAAGCAATTTTATCCTGATAAATGAGCAATTTAGCAAATTGTTTTAAGAAGAAAAAGGATTTACGATTCACTCTACCTGTATGTATATGTGAACATTACATTTTTTCAAACTTTCCAAAGAGTCGTAGAATAGTCATGTGAATAATTCATAGAAGGCAGTAGAAACATTAAAATACATCCCAAATTTCCAAATAGTCACTATGACTAATTTCCTGAAATTAATAGCAATCTTCATAAAAATTGTAATAAGAGAATATGTTAATTGTTGGCTTAAATTGGAACGTATTCGACAACTAGAGTCATTTATTTGCTGAGTTAACCATGTACTTATTAGGTAGGCAAAGACTATGTTAATGATGAAAACAAATAACTGGTAAGAAAAAAAACACCTTAAATTTCTCTTTTAATTCTTTCTATGTTATCCCAAGCAACTTAAATTTATTGTCATGAAAACTACAACTTCATACAACCAGAGTTCAAGGCCCTTGTTTATTCATCTTTGTAACTGAAGATTCTAACTTGCCTTAAATATAGTGTCCACCCAATAAATATTTATAAAATAAACAAATGAATTATATATGGTGAGGAAGAGTGGTTTCCAGGTTCTGTTTTGTTTTTGTTTTCTGGAGCTGACAGGCTAATCTCCTGGGTAGGGGCACCTGGGACAGCTTTCCTGGACCCTGTGCTGGGTTCCTAACTCTGACCAGTTGCACTACAGCTTTTTAATTCCAAAGAGTTTGCTATTTCATGACTCCTTATTGGAATGTTTTCATGCAATATATTTCACACAAGTTTGCTTTTCTCAATCAATAATTAAGAATTGACAGTTTACTTTCATTTCTATTATAGAAGTGTAAGACTGAAAATAAAATTGATACCTTTAAGTATTTATACATACATATGACTTTATCATATATATAGTGTGTATTTATATAGATAAATGCGTGTGTGTTTTCTCTATATGTACCTATATTTATCTACCTCTCTCTCTTTATCTATCTATCTATCTAACTACCTACCTATCTACCTAATCTCCTTAATGGAGAAGGGCCTCTACAGTAGGTGAATTGCCCCAGGCCAGCTCTGAACCCTAGCTGTTACACCCTTTCTTCAAACTCTTACTAAAAGTTCAATACAGAAAAAAGATAAAAGAGGAGTTCTTTTAACTGAAGTAGTTGAAAGTCACTGCTGAACAAAAAAGATCTTTCATTGGAGCAGAAGGAATTAAGAAGGAGTTCTAGACCCGGCTCTGTCATTAATTGCCTGTGCCTTGTCGGGGAAATCCATCAACCTCCACGGCCTCAGTGCTAACGTCTATTAAAAAAAAAAGGATTGTGCAAGATGTTTTCTAAAGTCTAAAACAAACACCAAACACTAAAATACTTTAAACACGAAAAATACTTTGATTGTATTCTAAATAATCAATCATTTAAGTTTTTTTTTTAATTTTAACTATTTCCTGCAACTTAACTTTTAAGATCTGTTATATGCACTGAATTGTGTCCCCCCACAAATACATTAAAGTCTTAAATCTCTGGTAGCTCAGAATGTGACCTTATTTGGAAATAGGGTTATTACAGATGTAATTATTTAATATGAGGTCATACTGGTGTATGGTACGTCTTTTATCCAATATGACTGGTCTCCCTATGAGAAGAAGGAAGAGAAAAAGAGGCAGAGACAGACTAAGAGAACTCCAAGGGACAATGGAGGTAGAGATTGGAGTGTTGCATCTACAAACCAAGGAACACCAAAAATTACCAGCAAGGACCAGCAGCTAGAAAGAGGTAAAGACCAGATTGTCCCTCAGAGGGCCCAGAAGGAGCCAACCCTGCCGACATCTTGATTTCAGACTTCTGGCCTCCTGAACTGTGAGAGAATAAATTTTTGTTGTTCTAAATCACTGAGTTGTGATATTTTTGTTATAGCAGCTCTAGGAAACTAATATAAATATTAGGAATTGAATATAATACTTAATATACAAATTTCTTCTTTAGTTTTACATGTTAAGTATACAGCTGGTTAAACAAACATTTACAAAGCATGATCCATTCTCAATTATTTTTCTTTCAATCACATTTGATTTTAATTGGTTATACATGGATTGAGTTACAAATCCAAATTCCATAAGTCCAAAAATGTCTTCCAAAAAGATATTAACTTGTTGGTGATAAGCATTTTTTTTTTTTTTTTTAGGAAATGTATCTGCTTTGAAATGAAACACAGCTGCTGAAACAGTCTTATTTTCTCCCGCTTCTAGTTTTTGGAGGCAGGAAATGAAGTGGTTAACGATCTGCCTTAAGATTTTATCAGGGTTTAAATCCTGATTCTGCTACCATATGTGACCATGGACAAGTTACTTAGTTCTCTCTGCCTCACGTCTCCAATTATAATGCGGAAAAAAATAAAAGCATTGAACTTATAAGTTTATTGGGTTGGTTAAGAGAATTAAGATGTGTCAAGGTCTCAGACCGTGGTTGGCATGTAGTAAGTCATTAATACATGTTAGTTGTTATTCTCTTCCTTTCTAGTGCTTCAAACCCACCGCCACAGGTTGGCTACACGGAGCAACACTGACAGGCCACTCACCTGCTGGAAAACATGACATGGTCCCCCATCATATATACGAAAATGTTAAAGACCGTCTAGATGTTGGCTTCATCTAACTTTCTGCCTTTTTTCTCCTTTACTCTCTATCTGTTGAAGTCACACCCTCCTTGAAAAGGTAGCTCATATTCTATCCCCTACCGGTAAGTCTTCCTGGTCACCTACGTCAGACTTATTCTTTCTCCTTCTGGCCATAGTCCCTTAACACAAGGGTGAAGCTCTTGTATACAGTCTGCTTAGGAGTTATTTGTGCATGCTATGTCCCATTTGATAGATGAAGACCTCCAGGAGGACAGGGCTTGTACCTTTCAATTTTGTAAACTCCATAGTACCTAGCAGAGATTTTTTATACTTAGTAGATACTCAATAAATGGTTGTTAAACTTGGTTGAACCTCTGTTTTGTTTTTCTTTTTGGCAGATGCCCTAAGAAAAACATAAAATAAATGAATTACTTTTCTTCTTTTCATTGCAATATATATGCCCTGGGCTAGTGGGTATTTGCAAGCCTGGTTTAGAACCTAGGGGAGTCATCAATCTAAGAATGGAGAGGAAATGCATTTTAAATCACAAGAGCAATATAGCCTTATGTAAGGCCTTCTAGCAAAGCAATTATCAATGGCTCAATAACCCAGGTGCTAGAGTTATTATGAACAAAAGTCTGAGGTTGAGAGACAATGAGTGATCTTAACTTTCATATTCCATAGGTATGCAATTCAATGAAACATGTACAGATGGAAAGTTTAGATCTGAGAATCATATGTGGGTATCATAATGCAAATAATTGGCTTTCTTTCTGAAGAACATCTGTTGAAACATCTGAAAGCAGTTGTTTATACTGATGCCAAAATGCTGAAAAATATAATAATTCTCCAATGAGGTTAGAAATATCCGGGGGAAGAAAAATAGTTTTTATGTAGTTCTGTTTTTATTAAATCCTGTTGTTGTTTCTCTAATATGGCACATAGGAGATGCTCAATAATATTTGTTGAATGAATGTTGAACGAATAGCAGAGACTCATTAAACAGTTGTTGAATGAATCGTTTTTTCAGACTTCTAAGATAACATTTTCAGAAAATGGTATGCCCTAGTTTTACCATGCCATCTACCATTTTTATTTGGCATAAATTGAAGAAATGCTACTCTTGCTCTGAATATTATAGAATGTAATCGGCATGTGTATCTATAAGAACAAATATCTTACTGAAGAAAATACATGAATAAAGCTAGTATAGAACAATAATATTTCAATATCTTAACATGTTACTTTTATTCATTATTATAAAACACTTTACATTTAGGGCACCTGGGTGGCTCAGTTGATTAAGCATCTGCCTTCAGTTCAGGTCATGATCCTGGGGTCCTGGAATGGAGCCTGCTTCTCCCTCTTCCTCTGTGCCCCCCCCCCCCAGCTCCTGCTCTCTCTGAAATAAATAAATAAAATCTAAACCAAAAAAACCCCACAACACTTAACATTTGAATTGTGGGCTTGCATAATCATGTTTGTTTCAACAAATAAAAGAAAAGGAAAAACCCTGCTAATGTCTATAGTGGTGATGCCTCTAAGAATTGAACTTGGGATTTAAAAGCATCAAAATATTCTGTGATATGAAGACTGCAGAAGATGAAGAAACCATATTTCTCCCCATAACCCCATTCGAGAATTTCCAGCAGTTCTCTCTTGCATACGCCTGTGTGAGTGAGGCGACTGGGCTCCCCAAAGGCTGCCCAAATTCCACTCGGCCAAGTTTTTAGTACAGAAAGAACATGTTAAATAATAAATGTGAGTTTGAGTGTAACTAATAAAATTGGAATGTTAAAGAGCAGTATGCTTTTGAAAAGCAGCCTCCTTGTGAGGATGCCCCCTGTGCAAGTCCACGGGAAATAATTCTGAAGGGAGTGATATTAATTAGTAATATAATTTATCTTCTGGAAGCCCTTTCCTTTGATAGTGCCGTGGCACAGTTCATAAGCTTCCAAACGAGTGCTCAAAGAAAATGGTTTAAACCACAATTTCAGTTTTGTTTTCCATCCTTGAACAGATAAAAGAGTCAAATTTATTTCAGTATATCTAAGTTTTACACTTGCATCACATGATGGAGGATTATGAAGATATAAAAGTGTATTTATGAAGAGTTTTCAATGAAATGGTAAAATGCTTATGATGTAATCAAAGGAAAACAGAGCAGTATCCAAAATTGAATTCATGGCCTCTGATCTCGGATTTCTTGGTTTCAGCTCTAGCTCTGACATATACTAGGTATGCCACCTTGGCAAGATACTTAACTGTTCTGTTCTCAGTTTTCTCATCTAATACTATGAAGGTAATAGTAAAAATCATTGTATTCAGAATAGTGCCCAGCATATATTCAGTAAGTACTATTAATTGTAATTATTACTACTACTTATTCACCATATTTTCAAGCTTGTAAAAGAAAAATGCAAGGTGGGGAGAGTTAGCTGGAAGATAGTAGTGAAAATGTTATTAGTACTTGCTTCTGAGTGGTATGTTTATGGGTAATTCTTTTCTATAGCATTACATTTTTCTGTATGTATTCTTTTGTAATACTGTTCAAAAATTAAGTTTTATGCATACATGGCTTAATGGAAACTGAGGTAGAAATTTGGAATAGGTTAAAACTTATAGCCCCAGATACTACAGCATTAATGAAATATTAATTAAGTCTCTTATACAGATGATGTGACAGAATTCACATTTACCTTCTTTCAATTCTAATACAATCTAACTAAAAATTATTTTTTAAAGTTTAGCCAATGTCAATTCTGCTTTCAGGAAAAAAGTCAAATGTTTATTATAATCTTACAATTTTGGCCTACTAAAACTAAAAATGCTTTATTTTTTAATTTAAAAATCCCATGCAAAAGTCCCAAAGGTGCCTTTCATGTTTAAGCTTTAATTAGCAACCGCTTTGGTCTCTGACACATATTGTGCAGATATTGAAGTGTTAATATTACTGAAGCTTGATTACAAAAGGCAATGATTAATTTTAAAGCAGACTAAAAAGATATGCCCTGATTACAAAGGAATGATTAAGGCTTAATGTCAGACATTGCACATTTATAGCAGTCTTTGCCACAGTCAAAGGATAAGACGTTGCAGTTTATATTTAGAATCATGAGTACTTAGTTCTTTACAATGTTGGGTGTTTGCGCCTCAGAGAAAGATCACCGAGTAAGTCCAAGTTAGGCCTTAAGACCTTTGGGGCCACATGGCCAAAGCAAAACACCTGAACGCACGCAGACTGGGCCCAACGAGACGCCGTAGTTCAGAGCCCACCAGGCAAGGCCAACCTCGAGGACGGACCTGCCGCAAGGTCTGCCCACGTTACTGTGAGCAAGTACGCATTGTGGGACAGAGGTTATGAGGACCTTCTCCCTAAAAAGAGAGGGGGTGGAGAGGAAAAGGCCAGCCGCACAGAGGGGTGCTGGCGGGGCGGCTCAGACGCCACGGCCCGGGGCCTCCATTTTTATTAGGCACCAGGACAAAAAGGAAACCCGAGAGGGCCCGGGTCCTTGAATGAGGGGAGCTGCGTTCAGCCAGGGAACGAAAGCAGAGTTTCTGTCCCAGGTGGAGCGAGGGTGCCAGGGGGGATAAACGGTTGTCCTTTGTTAGTGAACGGGGGAAACAAAGGCCGGGAGCCGGGCTGGCGCCCCGCTTCACGCGTCCTGAGCCGAGGCCGATCCGGGGAAAGCCCTGAACAGTCCTCCATCCGCCCTGTGCTTTCCAGGCTCCTGGGACTCCGCTCGCAGGTTTTGAAGGGCGTCAGCGGATCCGCGGGAGCCCGCCTGAGATGAGTTTAGAATCCTTGTTTCAGCACATCATCTTCTCGGAGCATCAGGCCGAGGAGAGTCGCCGCATGATCCGAGAAGGTCGGTGCCTCTGTCACCTGCTGGGGCCTCTGTCTCCCCGAGGTGGAGCTTGGAGCAAAAGGCAGCCCCCCAGGCGTGGTCACAGCAGGGAGGGGGCTCTGCTGGCCATGTGCACAGACATGGGGACTTTAGAAAGACAGAGGTGTTCAAGGATTTCATTTGTATTCCAGTAAGGTCAGAAATAAACAGATGTCGTGAAGAAATGAAGAAAGCAACAGAGGAGCTGAATGAAGAGAAAATCAAGTTGGAATCTAAGGTAGCTTGACCTGTAGAGCACGCCTATTCTCACTTGAAAAAAATCTATTCGAAGTTGGCTTTTTGAAGATATTTTACTATTTGACTAGTCCTTCAAGTAGGAAGCACACTACTGGGCTGGTTAGTGCAGTGCCATGTTGCTGGGTGATAGTTCAAACTTCAGGTCAGAGACACTCATTCTAATAGGCACTTGTCCTAAAGAAAACAGATTAAGTAATGAAGAATTGATTGTCCATGTTGTGCGATGGTTAACTTTTTAAAAGAGCCCGATGTCACTGGAAAAAAATAATTGTTCAATAAGTACTTGGTGCAGTGTATACATTTTGAATAGTAAATAATTTAAGAAGTGTACTGTGTTGATGTAACAGTTGGAATGTAACTTTCCAACGAGTGTCTGCCTTTTTTTTTTTTTTTTAATTCTCTACCTCATTTTGGACATATCTTTTATCCCAAAGTGTCATTTTTTCACTAGCATTTCTCTTTTCTGCATCATTTGAAAAGTTGTGTTATTTTAAATAGAAGCAAGGAAATCCGATGGCTTCTTGAAGGAGGATTTTGAAGGGTGGGTAGAATTCTGGAAAGGCAGAAATAAGTAATAGGAGAAAAGCATTTGGGGCAGAGAGAGGATATGAACAAAAGGGAAATATGCCCAAGGCGTATTGGGAGAGAAATCTAGTCAAAGCAGAGAGCTGATATCTGGGAATAGGAGGAAACCATTCCAGGCTTTTGATCAGGGAGTGTTGTGATCAAAGTGGTTTTAGGAAGATTTCTCTGAGCCCTGGGAGGAAGGGAGCTAAGAACATCATCCAAGTATGCCCTAATGAAGGCCTTGCCTATGGGGAAAGGGGGACGACAGTCATTCAAAAATATTTATTCAACACCTAGAGATAAACTAAGCAAGCCATGTGCAATGGGAAATCTGTTTGAGGAAGTCTGGTTGCTTAAAAAAATGTCTATTTTAACTTAGCTGTGAGGAATTTCTAGTTTTCTTTGTGAACAAAGTAATCATAGATCTCTTCTCTACCTGGTGAGCTTCTGCTCTTCCTTCAAGTCTTACTCAAATGTCACCTTTGAAGCCCTGCCTTGGACAGCTTGGAAAATTTTTTTACTATAGTTCAGGGTACCATGTTATAATTAAAGAAGAGTACTTATTTGCATTTATGTTTGTATCCCTCGCTGTTTTGGGAGCAACATATCTGGAATTTTTTTTCTTAAATCTTTTGTTTCCACAGCTTGTATCCAATGCCTAGCACCTAGTTTACTTCGGTGTTTAAATGAATTAATGAGTACTAATAGTAAGATAATAGGGAGAGTGCTTTTATAATAGATTTTTGGACTGTTACTCAGTGAGACCCTAGGTCCTGTTTTGCTTGTGAGTAGCAGATAAAGTAGCTGCTAACACTATAAGCTGATGGGAAGGGCAGAGCATTAAGAACGTCATGATGTAGCTTTCTTTTTCTTTAAAAAGAATTAAGATACTTTAAGGACTGGTAACTGGAAGCTAATAGAAGTAATAGGCAAAACATGCAATTAGGTAATGCTTAGCTGACACTTACTGAGCACTTACTGTATGCCGGGCAGTATTCTAAATGCTTCACCCATATTAACTCCTTTAACCCTGCCAGGAATCCTGTGATAAGGCACCTTTATTAATCTCCCTTTATGGGTGAAGAAACACAGAGGTTAAATGACTTGCCCATGATACATAATTAAAAACAATTAGGCTACCATAATGAAAGTAACAGTTGAGTAATGACAGCATATTTTATTAAAACAGATTTCACGAGTTCATCTTAGATTTTTTCTTCATGCAATCCACATATGATAATGTATCTGAAGCTTTTGCCATTAGTTTAGGGCAGTTTTTAAAAGGTTAGTTATGTAAGGTTTTTTTTTTTTTTTAAAGATTTTATTTATTTATTCGACAGAGGTAGAGACAGCCAGCGAGAGAGGGAACACAAGCAGGGGGAGTGGGAGAGGAAGAAGCAGGCTCATAGCAGAGGAGCCTGATGTGGGGCTCGATCGCATAACACCGGGATCACGCCCTGAGCCGAAGGCAGACTCTTTTTTTTTTTTTTTAAAGATTTTATTGATTTATTTGACAGAGATAGAGACAGTCAGTGAGAGAGGGAACACAAGCAGGGGGAGTGGGAGAGGAAGAAGCAGGCTCCCAGCAGAGGAGCCTGACGTGGGGCTCGATCCCGGAACGCCGGGATCACGCCCTGAGCCGAAGGCAGACTCTTAACCTCTGTGCCACCCAGGCATCCCTAGTTATGTAAGTTTTTATACAAAATGTATTTTTCCTGGGTTGGTGAAGATATTGACCTGACAGATAACAAATGTTAAAAAAAATTTGTTCTTCATATGTTCTCTTTGAAAAAAAATAGGTTTACTGTTTGTACTATTTTCTTTTTAGAAGCTTGTTTTGTTAAAAATGGAAATGTAATTTGTTGCTAAATACACATACATAAAAAATGTTGACTCAAATATTTATACTTGAGAAAAGACAGAGCAAATCCTTAACATTGTTTAGAAACATCTGCTGAAATTACTAATTAATATAGGCTCTTAAATGTGCATTGTTTTTTAATCGGCTCATATACATGGGTAATAGTGTGATTATATCTTACTAATAAAATTAACATATGAGGTTCACAGTTCGTATAATACTAATTTGTAATTGAAATAATTGGATTTATAATATAGTCAGAATGGTGTATGTGTGTGTATGTGTATGGATAAAGATTTTAAAAGGGGAACCACAATTATAATGTAAATGACTAATGAGAAGAACGGAAGAAGTAATCATAAATTGATTTCTTGTATCTTTTATTCTCAGAGTTAATTATATGTCTGCCAATAACAATGAAAATATATTTACTTGACTATTTGACTTGGCATTTATTGACCAATTTATCAAGTGGAAGCAGCATCGGGAGAAACTAGAACATAATTTGAGTAGGCCAGTGCTTGAGCTATTTGTACAGTGATACATTCAGACAATATTTGGGGCATTTATTTTGGAAGTTGCTTGTGGTTAAAAAATGTATTTAGGAAGTACAGTACTCATTTTTTTTTTTTCTGTTCTGTAAAACCCAGGTAGCATGTAATTAGAACTTGAATGATAGCATTTGCCTTTCAGGGCTCGATGAGTCCTTTAAAATATATGGTTGCAAAAGTCTCAGATTACGTAGTACGAGTACTTCATGAGTTGGAGAGCTACGGTATGGCTGGTTAGGTTTGGTAATATGAAGACAGAAAGACAAGACCATGCCCTGGATCTGCATTATGGCTTACCAATATACCTAAAGCTTCTGATAGTCAAGGAAAGGTTTTATAGTGTTGATGACAGAGCGAATCAAAATTAAGGACTCGTAGAACATTTGTAGTTTCTTCAAAGCATCTAAAATTTCTTTTTTTTTTTTCCTGTTTTAAAAATAGTATATAGTTAAAATTTGGGCATTTACTCTGTAAAGACATATTATGTGAAACCTAACCTAATGCCATACTGTCTTGAGAAGAAGTAAATGGAGGAAAGCTGTTTTGTTTAATTTTTCTTCTCCCAATTTTAACTTACTATATAAACATTATAACAATAATATAATAATACGGCATGAATTCTTTTAAAAGTTTGTTATATTGAAATAAACAAGTAACTTAAGGTGGCTTTTTTTACTTCAAAATGTTCACATTCCTTTTTTTTTTTTTTTTAGTTGATAAAAACCCTCCCAGTTAAGGGACCCTCCTAGTTAGGAACCCTCCCAGACCAGCAGGCAAAGTCTTATCTGTTAGTACTCCATTACCTAATTAGGGAAAGAACAAAATCACAAAATTGTTATCATGTATAATATTGAAATGGAGTTTTGTTATGGAGGTTTCTCTTTTTGTAAAAGTTGCATCAATAAAAATTTATATCCTTTTTTAATTTTATTAATTAAAAGGTTCTTAAAAACATAAATAAAAGGACATTATTTCTTTCCTCTAACATTGTTTAAATAGCAGTAAATGTGAATTATTTAATCTTAATTTTAGAAAGTAACATGAAATTCTGTTTATCACAATTTAACACATACCTACATTTAAGTTCATTTACTGTGACCAGGACTCTTTTAGGGGTAGTTACACTTAGTTGCTTGCATTCTCTCTGACTTTTTCACATGAAAGTCTTTTAAGCAAAATCCCTCCTGTCCTAAACACGTACAGCTGATTTTTTAAGAAAATTGTAGTATAGAATTTTGGTATATTGTCTCTTTTACATTCGCTTTGGTCATATGTACAATTCCATAGCCGGTCAATGTATTTCTGAGTCTGGAGTCCATTCTACAGAGGACTTTTCTTTTACACTCAAAGTACTTCATAGAGCTTTGGTGGATGTTTTCTTCACTCCCCAGTGCTACTTTCAGAACATTTCTCTACCTGCTTATGGTAGCTCATGCTGTGTTCGACCATCTTTTCCCTGCTCTTTTCTGTTATCCTACTGACTCACTGGGTACTCTCCCTTGCTCTTAGAATTTGGTACCTGGTCTCAGGTCCCAGTGTTCTCTTAATTTATTAGGATCTAGAGTCCACTTCTGTCTTCCTCCATTTGTACTTGCCTGTGTATTCATTTCCCTCTTTATTCTTAGATGTCATGGTTGTTGGTCATTCCATTCTTCTTCCTGACTCCTCTCTCCTTTTTTCTCACCCCCCTGGCAAGACTCCAACTCCAAGTGAACCAATTACTTGCTACTGTGTCAGCGCTTGCTACTGTGTCAGCACTCAGCACCCAATTCCAGGGGAGATTGGATCCAGGAATGTGAGCCTCGGCTTCAACTGAGACTTCCACACTGCCTGGAAACACTACTGCATTCCTTTCTCACTCTCTGAAATGACTATTTAAACCTTCACTTTTCTTCTACATTCTATTTTCTCTTCTGAACTATTTAACTCTCAGGCGGTAATTTTGCCTTTTGTATTAGAGAAAATAGAAACCATCCACCAGGAAATTTTTTATTTTCCCACCTGCCAAACTCCAAACCTGCCATTTTCTCCCCTTTCTTCCTGTTATGAAGGAGATGCCCTTCCTCCTGACAAAGGACAATTCTATCTATGCTTCAAATCACGTCATCTCCTGTATCATTATCATCATCATCATTATCGTTGTCATCGTTGTCCTCATTGTTATGCATATTAATGTGAAGGGGCGTATAGAGAGAAATTGAAGATTTAAAGACTAGATAGAAAAGATTATCGATAGTTAAAAGTCCCTGAGGAGGTAGAAGGAGGTTGGGTGGGATCCAGAGCGTAAGGTAAGAATTAGCCTTAGGCAAGAGAGGAGGGCTCCCTCTTCTGTTGTAGAGGCTGAGAGTAAGGGGCACCTGGGTGGCTGAGTCAGGTTAAGTGTCTGCCTTTGACTCAGGTCGTGATCCTGAGGTCCTGGGATCCAGCCCAGCACTGGGATCCCTGCTCAGCAGGGAGTCTGCTTCTCCCTCTCCTTCTGCTCTTCCTCCTGCAGGCGCTTTCTCCCTTGCTCTCTCAAATAAATAAATAAAACCTTTAAAAAAACATGAAAAGTAATAAGTAATATTGAGCAAACATTACTATATATCAGGCCTTACGCTAAACATTTTACAAACCTTAGCTCAATTAACTCTCAAAAAACCGTGTGAGATTGGTAGAATTATTCCCCCATTATTCATTTGAGAAAATTAAGACTCAGAGAAATTAAGTACCTTGCACGAGGTTGCATAAGTGGCAAGTAATAGATCTAAGATTTGAATGTATATGGGGTTAACTAGAGAGCCCTCACTTTTTTTTTTTTTTAAGATTTTGTTTATTTGAGAGAGACAGAAATAGAACAGGAGCAGGGGGAGGGGCAGAGGGAGAAACAGACTCCCTGCTGAGCAGGGAGCCTGATGCCAGGCTCCATCCCAGGACCCTGGGATCATGACCTGAGCTGAAGGTGGGCTCTTAACCGACTGAGCCATCCAGGCGCCCTGAGAGCCCTCACTCTTAACTGCTATAGTATACTGTAAAGAATGGAATAAGGAAAGGATGAGGATATAGGAAAGTTTGTAGACAGTGACAGGAAGCTAAAGGCATGGTTCACACTAAAAGCCACCTAGCTTTGTTCAACAATTTTGATGAGTATGTGTCATATGTGTTTAATGAAATTATTAATAAGAATATTTCATTTCTTTGTTCCTCTGCCTTTACAGTTGGGTGGCCTTATGCAAGCAAGGTAACACCACGAGTTTGCAGAAATTTCCCTGTAATGATAGGGGCTACTCATTAGTAAAGATCTATTTTAGTCAAACAGCAGGTTAGCCCCTGAGGGTTAAGAGTCCAGTCGGAAGTACCACCCCTTCCTTAGAGAGAAGGCTCTATCAGTTTAGGGTGCTTTTGTTTGCAAATAATAGAAATTCAGTTCAAAATGGCTTAAATAATACTGAGAAACGATTGACTTAAATATTTGAAAACCCAACCTTTGATTCAGCAGTTATATCAGTTGGAATTGCATCAGATTGCTTATAACAAAAATATAACCATGGTGGCTTTACCAAATAAGGGGTTATTTTTTTTTTCTGTGTAACAAAGTCTGAAGGTAGGAAATCCACGGCCATTTATTAAAATTGCTCAAGGAAATCTTGAAAGACCCCAGCACATTATTTCTGTTCCACTATCCTTAGCCATGTGGCTTTCATCCTTACAGTCGCAGTACTGCTCCATCCGCAGGTATCACATCTGAATTCCAGCTGGAAGAGGAGAGCATGAAAATCAAAAGACTTGTCATGTGGCTTTATCATTGTTTTGGTGGAAGGGAAGTCCTCTCCAAGGACTTAGTCCTGCATCTTAAGGATTAGAATTTTGTCACATGGTCAACCCTGGAAAACGGAGCCTGGGAACGTAAATACTTTTAACTGGATGCGTTATTGCTCTGAATAAAATTGGAATTTTGTTAATAAAGAAGAACGTCAGAATGCTGATTGCCCTTGTGTTCCCCTAAAAGTAGCTAACAACTCCTAGAGTCGCATGTTTTCTCCTTCTAAATCAGGGAGAGAGAGAAGCAAGTTTGTAGAAGCTTTCTCTGAAAAGCAAAGAAATTATCCTCATCGGATACCTTCTTCCATCTCGTATCCACAAATTGTAACATGTGACTATCCCTGAACCAATAACTGTGGTTAAAGGTAGTGAATTCTCCCAAATTCAGTGGGCTGTCTAGGAATGGTACAGGTTTCCAAAAACTAATAGTTAACCAAGGAAAGGAGGAATGCATGTTTGGGAGGCAACCAGTGTCTACAACAAATGTTTTAGTGGTTAAAGCCGGACTGACCATGTAGAGAGTCCTTGTCGTTGGTTGAAACATGTGAGGTTAATTATGTTTATCATTTCATCTTAGTATGATTTATCATATATGAAAGAATATAATGCAAGGTTTTCTCTTGTAAGTTACCCCTCAGTCAAGCAAGAGTTGTTTTATGTTGGAGTCCTTAAAAAGCCTTTATGTTGTTACATGCACTTAAAATTCCTTTATTTTGAACAAGAGCTCAATGATAGTTTGAGATGCTTGAAGGAATCACCTGATTGAACTGATTTTTAAAAAGTAGACAAAGACATTTAAGAGGTTTAGTTATTATTCCTGGGAGTATGACCTCAGAATTCTAAGCGCTGTTGTGAAAAAGCCACTTATTAACGACCCTCCCAAAAAATCCATACATCTCTAAAACATAATATTGTGATAAAAAGCAACTTATAGAAGGTACATACGTATGATACCATTTAAAAACACACACAACATCTATGAGGGATTATAAATATATAGTGAAATATAATGACATGCATGGAATGGTAAGTAGCAACATCAAGTAGTGATTATCTCTGATGGGGGTGGAAGATAAATGTAATCAGGGAAGGGTATATAGGGCACTTTAGCTGTACACGTAATGTTTAATTTCTTAAGCTGGGGGTGGGGACATAGCTGTTATGTGACTTTTAAAAATAAAGACACATGTTAAAAGTTACAAAGCAGTGTTTTTTAGTCTATTCAAAAAGTTATGCAACCATCACTAATTACAGAACATTTTCATCACCCCAAAAAGAAACCCTATGCACTTAGCAGTTCCCCTCCATTCCCCTCAAATCCCACCAGCCCTAGGTCACCACTAATCTACTCCTGTCTCCAGACATTGCATATAAGTGGAATCCTGTGATAGGTGGCCTTTTCTGACTGGCGTCTTTCACAGAGCATGTTTTCAAGGTTCATCCGTATTGCAGCATGTGTCGTTACTTCATTCCTTCCTACGGCTGAGTGATACTCCATTGTATGGATACCAGATTTGTTTATCCGTTCATCAGTTAATAGACATCGGGTTGTTTCCACTTTTTAGCTATTATGAATAATGTCACTATGAATATTTGTCTACAGTTTTTGTATGAACATATATTTTCAGTTTTCCTGGGTATTCCATCTAGGAGTGGAATTTCTGGGCTGTATGGTAAGGATGGGTTTAACTTTTTGAGGAAATGCAGACTGTTTGCCTAGCAGCGGCACCGTCTGACTTGCCACCAGCAGTACCTGAGGGCTCCAATTTCTCTATATCCTCACCAACACTTGTTATTTTCTGGTTTTGTATTTGTCTTGTTTTTATGTTATAGCCATCTTAGTGGGTGTGGGACAGTATCTGGTTTATACTTTGGTTTTGGTTTATATTTCAAGTTCCTTAATGACATTAATGCTGAACATGTTTTCAGGTGCTTGTTGGCCATTTGGCACATCTATTCTCAAGATGAGCTGCTTGATTAATGGTTGTGTGCATGGTTCCAATTCTTGTATTGGGGGGGCTGGTCTCTGAGAAGTAGTGATCTCTCTTCATGTTGATAGAAATGAAATGATTATATTTCTTAAATGAAGTGAAAAATATTACATATAGCATTTATTGAATTCCTTTTTCTCAACTTCGTTTTCATGATCTTAAGAAAATCCAAAGAATATTTCATGGTAATAGCAGTTTAGAACAAACTCTATAACAGTATGCCATAGCCTTTCTATTTGCAAGTGCTTATAAATCAAAAAAGTTGCATACTTCCTGGCTTGGGTCCACAAAGTGGAAAATCTACTTCACTGTTTCTAATTGTATAAAATCTACCACCAGTGTGCCTATTTCTTTCTTTTCTTCTTTTTTCTTCTCTTTTCCTTTCTCTTTTCTTTCTTTTTTCTCTTTAAAGAGCTACTCTAAGTAAATCGTTTAGCCTGAAATGTTAGAAATGTTCTCAACAGGATAAAAAAAAACAAAACAAAAACAAAACTGCTTTTCCAGGAACTGAGAGAAAGTTTCTCTAATTAAAGAACAGTAAGTTTGTGGCTCAGTATGCAGAAAGCATGAGATTACATTTAGTTTGCTAACCTCCTAAGACTATACAGCACAAAAGGTTGCCCTTTCAAAAGTTTGCCTTTTTGCGTTTTGTGATTTCTTAGAAAATCAATTAACCGTGTTCCTCATTTCTAAATATCTCCAATCGCACCTTGGATAATTATTCATTCAACATTCATCAGGCAACTTCTACATTGCACTGTGAATAATTGGAAATAAATTACGTAACGCCTTTCTACCTTAATTTGAGAGTTGGCATCAAACAGCTTCAAGTGTATACACTTAACTGTAAACTCAAAAGTCTTGATGTTTTCCTTTCTAAAAAATGTTTGTAATAACTTTTGATGTTTTCTGCGCAGTTCTAGAAAGAAAACCTTTTCATCTTTGTCACGAGTATTAGAGCATAAAAATAGGTGAGGCCACCAGGTGTCCTTAGAGTACAGCACTAGGCACTTTTGTGGGGGTAATCTATTTTTCTAAGGGTGTTTGCCTTTGCAGTGGGTTCTTTTGTTCTTGAATATGCCAACCATTCTTTGACATCAGGGCTTTTTGCACTTTCTGTCTGCACTGCCTGAAATGCTCCTTCCTTCAGCTAGGGGTATTTTATTTTGTGTACACTCTTTTCTTTTAGGTCTCTTAAAGCATTCCACTGGAATGTGAGACTTTACATCAAGACAGTCAGTCATATGCAAATCTTGAGGTTGGTTACCTGATGTTGCAGTTGCTGCTTCAGAGCTATGGTTGTTAAAGTGTAATCTGCAGCCATAGGTATCCCCAAGACTC
Organism: Ailuropoda melanoleuca; assembly: GCF_002007445.2. Classification (NCBI taxonomy): domain Eukaryota; kingdom Metazoa; phylum Chordata; class Mammalia; order Carnivora; family Ursidae; genus Ailuropoda; species Ailuropoda melanoleuca. Next base: position 115,513,114 of record NC_048223.1, read on the forward strand.
TTTCAGGAGGTCTGTGGGGTCAAACTATTTTCTTGATGCACAGGCATAATTTGCCATTTTCGATGTGCTTGCATGCACAGTGATGGTAAGTAAAGGCAATGATGAGTAAAACTGTTAGTGCCTTAGCACAAAGCAAATCAGTAGCCCCCAGCTGTACTAGTAGTCATTGTATTCTTCCCTGCCATAAACTCCCAGTAAAAAACAAAACCTACCAGTTTCACCACATGCCTTGATTGTTTTCAGGTTGACCATTGTGTATCTGAGTTTTTAATACTGCATGGTGATGAAATGGGAAGTTCACATAAAGTACTTCTGTATTCCAGAGTACAGTGATTGTCTTAAGGGAGAGTACTTATGTGATTGAGTTACAAAATGAACTAGCTCTTTTTTTTTTTTCTGGAACACCATTTTTACTTGAATAACTGATAGGCTGTAGTTATTTAAACTTGAGTACTTGGGAAAATTTTCTCAAAAATGAGGTGACCCTGGCATTTCAAGGCAAACAACTGATAGTAGTAGTAGTATTTTGCGAATGATAATATTTAACCTTTCAAACAAAAGTTAGAATTTTGGAAGACCCCTATCTGTCACTATAAACTTGACAGTACTTTTCCCAATACTTAAAGATTTGTTTGGTGAGTTTATTGATGATATTAATGAATGTTATTTTTAAGTATAATATTATGAAATGTATCAATATTTGGAGGATCAGAATAGTTCAGTGAAGCACTATTTCCCAAATGACCAGCACATAATGTTACGAAACCATGCATGGGTAAAAGATCCTCAGAAAGCACAAGATAGTCCAACAGGGGGCGCCTGGGTAGCGCAGTCATGAGCGCCTGCCTTCGGCTCAGGGCGTGATCCCGGCGTTGTGGGATCGAGTCCCACATCGGGCTCTCCCACTGGGAGCCTGCTTCTTCCTCTCCCACTCCCCTGCTGTGTTCCCTCTCTCGCTGGCTGTCTCTCACATAAATAAATTTAAAAATCTTTAAAAAAAAAAAAGACCAACAGATTTTATTGTAACAGAAGGTGAAAAGTTCACTGAAATGGTTTCAGATTCCACATTGCAACTAACTAAGGACTGCCACTGGTTTAGTTTGGGTGCAGTATCCAGCACCCACAATCATTTGAAAAGGGTATTAAAAGATATTGTGTGAGGCCAGATTTTCTGCATATACTACAACCAAAAAACGTATTGCAAAAGATTGAATAAAGAAGCAGATGTGAGAATCCGGTTGTCTATTATTAAGTCAGACATTAAAAAGATTTGCAAAAAAAATGTAAATGCAACTCTTACTGTTTTTTTTTGGGGGGGGATACTATTTTTTCATAAATATATATTTTTAAACATGCAGTAAATTTACTGTTTTTTTTTTTTTTTTTTTTTAAGATTTTATTTATTTATGACAGAGAGAGACAACCAGTGAGAGAGGGAACACAAGCAGGGGGAATGGGAGAGGAAGAAGCAGGCTCACAGTGGAAGAGCCTGACGTGGGGCTTGATCCCACAACGCCGGGATCACGCCCTGAGCTGAAGGCAGACGCGTAACCGCTGTGCCACCCAGGCGCCCCTACTGTTGTTATTCTTAATGAATTAAATGTTTCTTAAAATTTGTTTCAGTATTTGATGCAGAAAATATTGATAGGTCTAGCTTACAAAAACAATCAAACAAAAATGTCTTCAGTAATTTTTTAAGACTATGAAGTCCTAAAGACAGAAAAGTCATGAGACCAAAAAGTTTGGTAATGGCTACTGGAGAGGATCCTCCCTGACCTCCAGTATATAAAATGTATCACCCCATCCCATCTCTCTCTATTCATGATCCTTTATTTTGTAACACTTACTGCCTCTTGACATATTTTATATTGATCTGTTTATATTTGTCTCCCCCCAATGGAATGTAAGCTCCACCAGGAATACAAATTTATCTAGTTTGTTCACTACTGTTATTCCCAGTATCTAGAACAGTGCTTGAATTGTAGTGGGTGTGTTAAATAAACATTACTGAGTGAATAAATTAAAACTTTTCTCATGGGATTCTGTTTTCTGTTCTCTTCTGTGAATACTGCTTGTTTCATCTGATGGCTTTCTTATGTAATGGTATATTTTCTTAGGAGCTTTAAATTTTTCTATTGTGAACTTATCTTCAGCAGGGCTTATGTTTTCTAGGGGTACCACATATTCCCTTGATAAAAAAGACATCCCTACGGAGCAGTTTCACCCCTGCTGCTGGGACCTTACAAATTTTACTTGTTCAGAACCAGTATTTATGTTAATTTCTGAGCTTAGGATTTCTGCAATACATAAATGAGAGATTTGTAAATCTCATATCCATGGACTGTTCAAGCTTGGGGTTGGAGCTTCTTGGGGATGACTCCTTCCACTCATGGCTTAATGGTGGCAGCTCATTTATATGCTGCTTCTCTAAACCAATGAATAGAGGTTTGTTATTCCACTTGCACAGCTGGCATAGACACTTCTCAATTCCTGATTTTATCCAGTGAGCCCAGTTCCAGCTCCCTCCAATCTTGACTTTTGGTCTTATGTAGGCATTTAAAACCCTAGCCCCTAACACCCATACCCAATCTCAAGGATATCCCTTGGGCTTAAATTCTAGCACACCATTTTTACCCTGAGTCACCTCTTTGTTTCTGGCACGACAATTTCCCATTCTTGCTTTCAGGCTGGCTATGTAAACGGTGTCTATTTTAAATGTAGTTCTATTTTATATAGCATTTCTCTATATTTGAGTAGAAAGTGGGTCCTTCCCACATTTGCTCAGACTGCCATATTAACCAGAATTCTTAACTTTAAAAATTTTTAATGCTTCAACTTCCTCATTCTTGGGTTCTTATTTCTTTTTTATCTTTTGGTCAATCTGTATAATTGTTCAGTAATTTTTCAGGGAAAATATGTGCATGATGGATTTTCTAAGCCATTAAGATCTTAATTTTCTTTCTATTGTTTTCACACTTGAATGAAAATTTGTAGAGAGAATTCTTGGCTCACACCTGTTCTCAGAGAACTCTGTAGATCTAACACTACTGATTTTTAAAAAGTTTTTATTTAAATTCCAGTTAGCTAACATACAGTGTAATATTAGTTTCAGGTATATGGTTTAGTGATTCAGTACTTACATATAACACCCAGTGATTGTCACAATAAGTGACACTACTGATTTTTGAAATTTATTAATGCAGAAGAGAAATATTGAAATCAGCCTGGTTTTTATTTTTTTATTTTTATTTTTAAGGATTTTATTTATTTATATGAGATAGAGCTCACGTGCGCGTACAAGTCGGGAAGGGGGGAAGGGGGGGAAGGCAGACGGAGAGGGAGAAGCAGACTGTCCCCGATGAGCAGGGAGTCTGATACGGGGCTCGATCCCAGGACCTGAGCTGAAGGCAGACACTTAACTGACTGAACCAGCCAGGCACCCCTCAGCCTGTTTTTTAAAAGTCCTTTTTAGGTAACCTGTTTTCATTTTTCTTCCCTGGTCGGTTGTGCAGATTTTTTTTATTCTTATAATTCCAAATGTGTTCACAGATGTACCTGTTAGTTTCGTCTAGACCATGGGTAAGCCTCCCATTTTAACCTCAACTATTACTTGTGATTTCTTTTTCAAGTACCCCTAATCCTTTTAAGATTAGATTTTTTTTTCTCTGTTCTCTGAACCTGTGATCTTCTCAGCAGCCTTGGAGAACTCTTTATACTTTATGTTACTGATTCCATCTTTTGCAGTGTTGGTTCTGTTATTTAATACTCTGTAAATTTAAAAGCTGTGCTGGGCTCTTACTTTTCTTTTTTATATTTCTTTCATTTCCTGTCTTCCTTTTTATCTCAAGTTGTTTTGTTTGTTTGTTTGTTTAATCTTACTGTCTTATGTCCTTACTTGCTCTTGTTTTGGGGGGGATATATATACCTTTGCATTCTCTTGAGGACATCACATAATTGATTAACAAAATTTATCTTTTTATACCCTGTAGCAGTAATATATTACAAAGATTTATAGTATTCTTTCTCTGTAAGCTTTTGGGTATTTCTTTTTTATCTTCCATTATGGTTTGTTTTTTTTTTTTTGGTGGGGTTTATGTTGTTGCCATATGAGAACTGTCCAGACTTACAGCTCGCCAACAGATACAGTATATATGTTGTTCTTTGTCCCATTCCTGTTTGCTCGATTTCTTAAAGAATGAACTGTCTTCTTAAAGCTAAAGCTGCTGGTTGACAAGTTGATGTGAATGTCCCCCTCCCAGTTTCTTGTAGTATACTTGACTGAGGTATGATCTTTTCATGCTCATGTGCCACGTTTCTTACTCTGAGGAGGAAAATGTATGTTTTAAAGAATCTGTGACATTTTATGGTTCTTCCATTAAATGCAGTACATGAAAAATCACTGCCTGCAGCATTCCATTGTTTTATATCCTGACGTTCTGTAGGAATGATGTAGTGATAGCTAAGATAAGGTACTGCCTCCTGAATTGTCAAATAGCATAGAAGTCACCTTATTTCAAAGTCTCTCCCCAGTGAGTCTTTCAGAGTAAGAAGTATCATTACACATGTTCTTGGCCCATCAGTATTTGTGGATTACTGCTCTTTCTCTAATCATATTAGTGTCTAGCTGAATCAGCAGTTCTTTGGAAATGGAAGTTTTATTTGAGGAAAAGGGGAAGAATAATTTTGGAGTATGGGGGTTATTTTGAGAAGTGAGATTTAGGTTGGCTAGAGATTTTGTAACACCAGACGGGTTCAAAAAAGGTGAATGGAAGAGGTCAAAAGCAAACTGGCTCCTTGCAGCTGTGCCTGTGATCTTGATGTTGCTCAGAAGAATATCTCATATAGCCTTTGGTACTTATGTGGTCTTATGAATTGTTATTGCCTGAATTAATATCTCAAGATAAGCTGAAAGGTTGCCTACCTCAGCTTCTTTGATTCAGTCTAGTTTCATGGCTTTAAATATAGTTCAGTTTTTCCTGGTTAAAATTCTAATTAATTCCTCCCCAGAGAAGACAGAAAAGAGGAAGGAATGGGACATATGTGACTGCCACTGTAGGAAAATGGATTAGATTGTTCCTCCAAAATGGTCTTTTTCTCTTCATTATGAGCTCCTCTTCCTCTCCATCTTTATTAGGAACACTTGCTTATGTTGCTACTAGAAGAGTGGGTTATATTATCAGGAAATATGTGGGCCTTCTATCATTATTTTTGATGAACACACAGCAGACTCTTTTTTTCTGAATTGAACTTGCTTTGTTTTAATTCTTCATAAAAGTAGTATGTGTTTATTGCAAATTATTCCAAAAACAGAAATAGGCCAAACACAGAATGAAAACTATCCATAGTTCCACTGTAGAGTTAATATTTTCGTAGGTCTTCTTTCAGAATTATTTAAGTGCATGTATTTTTTTCTGAAATGATTTGCTTTTTTTCCATTTACTGTATCCCACATATCTCAGCAGTTTTTAATGATTACATAGTATTCCACTCAATGGCTGTATCCTTTTAGTTAACTACTTTCCCATTGATAAATATTTACTATTACTATTAATAAATTACTATTATTAATGTCACTGTGATGACAATCTTGCACATGCATCTTGCTGCACTTAGTTTTTTTAAGATAAAGTCCTAGAAATCAAATTGCTCTATCAATAGTTATATACTGTTAAGGCTTTTGATAATTTCCAAATTGTCCTCCAGAAAAGTTGTTCCAGTTTATTTTCCTACAATTTCACCACTCATATAATTGAAATTATCAGTTCTTTTGGCAAATATAAGAAAAAGTGGCATCTTTTTATAGTTTTAATTTGAACTTTTTGTTTACTTAAATTTTAATTTTTTTCATTGATTGCTAATATTTATTATGTGTTTTACCAATTCATATCCTTTCTTTATATTTTTCTTATTGACATCTAGCTTTTATATGTTACAGATACTACCCTTTCTTTGTCATTTGTTGCAGATTTTATTATTTGTAGCTTGGTTTTTTATGACGTATTTTATCTAGTCAAAGTTTAGAATGTTTGTGTTGCTAGTATTTTTAGTATTTTTCTTAATTTGTTTGTCCCTGAAATCCATCTCAGGCTTGGGAAAGCCTACCCCACTCTAAGATTTTAAACAGTGTGTTTTTCCAGTACTTTTCCAGTGTTTTTTATTTTTTCTTTAATATCTTAAATAAAAATGACTCTTCCTCTGTTTTTGCCTGGGCAAATGTCACATGATCTTCATTGACCAAAAGCACCATCTTTATGATACAGTAATGCATATATATTTGTTTCTAGATAGTCTATACCCTTCTATTAATCTGTCTGTTTTGGCACCGGTATCATATTTACTTAATTACATTAGCTTCTAAATATCTTTGATTCTCTGGGAGGATAGTTTCTTTTTTAGAATTTTCCTGATTCTTTTCAGGTTTTTTGTTATTCTAGATAAATTTAAAATCATTTTGTCAAATTCTAACAAACAAAACAAAATTATTGGGGTTTTAATTCAGACTATACTACATTTATGTGATAATTTGGGAAAAATTGATGTATTTCCATCTCTGAATCTTAGCATTCAAGGACAAAGCATATCTTCCTATTTATTTGGATCTTTTATGTTCTTCAGTAGAGTTTTTTTATTTTTTTCCATAGGTCTCAGGTATTTTTTTAAGCTTATTTGTGTTTTCTTTATTTGGTTGCTGTTATGAATGAGATCTTTTCCATGCTTTTTTCTATTTATTGTTGGTAACTAGAAAAGATACTTAGCTTTTGGTATTTATTTGGTACTAACCTTTTTACTGAATTCTTTTTTTATTTCTTACAGTTTTTCAGTAGATTTATGTGGATTTACTAGGTATGTAACAATAGCATTTGCCTAAACAAATGAAAGAGAGTTGTGTACTAGTTTTTTTGATAATTGTATCTCTTATTCCTTTTTCTTGCCATATTGCGTTAATAAGAACTTTCAGAACAAACTTAAATAGCAGTGGTGTTATCTGGCATCCTAATAACCTTCAATGAAAAGATGAGAGATGAGCAAAGACTTGACTAAGGTAAAGGAATGAACCAGGGGGTATCTGGGAAAAGAGATTTCAGGCAGAGAGAACAGCCCGTACAAAGGTCATTAAGTAGGGAGTGCACCTGGTATGTCCGAGGAATAAAAAGGAGGCCAATGTGGCTGGAGAAAGTAAATGAAGAGGAGAGTAGTAGAAGATAAGGTTGGACAGTGAATAAGGGAGTGCAGATCAAGAAAAGTCTTATGAGCCATTGTAAGGATTAATATTTCCTGATATTGAAGCTTCCTGTATTAGGATTCCTGTGTCATAGTGAGTTTTCCTTTAAGTACTACATCTGGGTGTTACACACAGCTGATATATTGTGAATGCTACATCTGAGACTAATGATGTACTGTATGTTGGCTAATTGAATTTTTTTTTTTAAAGATTTTATTATTTATTCGACAGAGATAGAGACAGCCAGTGAGAGAGGGAACACAAGCAGGGAGAGTGGGAGAGGAAGAAGCAGGCTCATAGTGGAGGAGCCTGATGTGGGGCTCGATCCCATAACGCTGGGATCACGCCCTGAGCCGAAGGCAGACGCCTAACCGCTGTGCCACCCAGGCGCCCTGGCTAATTGAATTTGAATTAAAAAAGAAATATATTTATAAAAAATAGATCTTTTTCTTTTACAAAACCTTAATATCTGTTGTTGATACAACATTCATTGATGTACTCTAGCATTTAAAATGTCTTTTATTATAGTCATAACACATTCTTTCCCCCAATTGCCATGAGCTTACAAATGTGAAATCTACATAACTTTCTTATGTAAAGTTGCCTGTGCTGTTGGGTAGATCATTTAATCAGCAAAATGTCAGTTCCTAAAGTCTGAGAATATTTTAAACAACAGCAACCACAACAAAGAGTAGCTTTGTACTTTGCTTACTTGGACCTAAACATTAATTTAGAATCCTCAGTCATTTTCAGTTTTCAAGTTCTTCTGGTAGAAAAATACCAAAGGCACCCAGGCAGCAAGAGTAGTGAAGAGTCACAAATCATGGCTATGCTGAAAACTGACCTAGTTGACCAGATAAGTCAGCTCACTGGGAAAACTATAAGCTCTGTTGAAAAATCAAATATCCCAAGAGGAATAAAACAGGGAAAGAAAAAAAATCTTTATTGCTGAGGGAAGCAGAATTAACCAGAGTGTTGGCACTGCTATAAATTAAAATTTTCCAAAACAGCAATATTTTCTGACAAAGCTTGGCTATTTGATTCTAGAATATAACTTTAAGGCTGCATGCAAATATTTTCTCTTAGTTTGTAGTCAGAGGAAGAAGAGAGATGAGAAAGAAATTTGTATTACTACTTCTAGGAACCTTCTACCCTTTTGGTTGTCATAGCCCCTTGCTATAGGGTAACTTAGGATATAGAGTTAGTAGTCTCTAAAATGTTGATTTATTGAAAGATGTCCAAGCTACCATGCATATAAGATTAGTGCCTCAATTCAAACCTGACTGAGAAAGATGTGTTCAAAAATATTTTGGTAGGTGGTTCAAGATGGCAGCATAGGAATATCTGAACTCATCTCCCACGTACACACCAAATCTACAGCTATGTATGGAAAAATTCTCTCTGAAAAAGACCTGAAAACTGGCTGAAAAATTCATCCACAACAAAGGATAACAAACGGGGCCACACTGAGATGGGTGGGAGAGGCAGAGATGTAGTCTCACCAGAACCCCTTCTTACCTTTGCACAGCAACCCATAATTAGGAGGGAGCTCACAAATATGGAGCTTCTCCCTGAGAAACATACCAACGTCAGGCACACCTACCCTTGAGACTTACATGGAAGAAATGAACCCTCAAAACGTCTGGCTTTGAAAATCAGTGGTGCTTGTTACATCCATGAGATCCAAAGGGCTGTAGGGAACTAAGGTTCTGCTCTTAAAGGACTCGTGTGGAATCATTTGCCCCAGAACTAGTACAAAAACAGGAGTTTGAAAAGCACCTAGACTATGTATATGTGAAGGAGAAATGTATTTCCTAATCTTAAAGCATCTGCCAGAGGGACAGGGGCCTGTTGGGACTCTCTCTAGAGAGGGAGGCACAGGTGGGTGCCATTTTTGCGCTCTTCCTCCACCTTGTGCCATTTTGCTGGCTTGCTAGAACCGTTTTTGCACTCTCCCTTTGTCTTGCTAGCGCTGGCACATGCGCACAGTCAGCACTCTCCAGCTGCCCTGCTAACACCAGTGGATGTGCCCCACCCCTGAACTCTCCCACTGCCTTATTAAAGCTGGCGGGCATGCACAAAAAAAAATCTGATTTAAAAATGGGTAGAGTATCTGAATAAATATTTTTCCAAAGAAGACATACAGATGGCGAACAGGCACATGGAAATATGCTCAACATTACTAATTGTCAGGGAAATGCAAATCAATACCCCAATGTGATATCACCTCATATCTGTTAAGATGATTATAATCAAAAAGACAAGAAATAACAAGTGTTGGCAAGAATGTGGTGAAAAGGGAACCCTCTTGTGCTGTTGGTAGGAATGCAAATGGGGCAACTACTATGGAAAATGGTACAGAATTTCCTCAAAAAATTAAAAACAGAACTACCATATGATCCAGCAATTCCACTTCTGAGTATTTATCCAAAGAAAATGGGAGCACTAATTCGAAAAGATAAGTGTACCCTATGTTCATTGCAGCACTATTTATGGTAGCCAAGATATGGAAACAACCTGAGTATCCATCAGTGGATGAATGGATAAAGAAGAGGTAGGTAAATATATAATGGAATACTGCCACTCAGCCATAAAAAATGAAATCTTGCCATTTTCAATAAGATGGATGGACTTTGAGGGTATTATGCCAAGTGAAATAAATCAGATAAAGACAAATACCATATAATTTCACTTATATGTGGAATCTAAAAAAACAAAACATACAAACAAAGGAAAACCAAAATAATAGATACAGAGAATAGATTGGTGGTTACCAGTGGAGAAGAGTTTGGGGTTGGGCAAAATGGGTGCAGAGGATCAAAGGCTACAATCTTCCAGTTATAAAATAAGTAAGTCCTCAGGTCATAATACATAGCGTGGTGACCATAGTCAGTGATATTGAAAGTTGCTAAGAGAATAAATCTTAGAAAGTTCTCCTTACAAGAAAAAAAAAAGATTTTATAACTTTGGTGACAAATGGTAGCTAGACTTGCTGTGGTAATCATTTGGCAGAGTATGTAAATATCAAATCATTTTGTTGTACACTCAAAACTAATATGTTATGTGTCAATTTTAACCTTAGTTAAAATTATTTTTAAGTCTCAGTTTTACGTTTCTTCTAATATCTTTTCAATTCTGATCCCCACCCATCATTTTTATGACAAAAGAGATGTTTCTGATGATAATTTATTCTGTGAAATGACCTTGTCTTGTGATCATAACAATATGTTTGGGGTTATGTCTGGAAGTATTTTCCTAAATTTTACACATCAGTAGGTCTGGTTTTCAAACACAAGAGTGTGAAAAATAGCTTAAGGAATTGGTTCTGATAAGAGAAAGAACAAAAGGAATAATGAGAAACACATTCTGCAAATAGGTGGCCATGAAAAGCTATTTCACTTTTTAAGAGTAACAACTTACACTTGGCAGAGAGGAGCTGGGAAGATCCAAAAAGTCTTTGTCCTTTCAGTTTCCTTAAAATATGAAAGAACCCTATTAATAATAGACCCATGTAGCTTCTGCAACCCTAACTTACTGCTGTCTTCACCATGTGAATCATCGTATTGTGGGCATCTGCTCTTTTTAACCTTACTGACTTGAGATTTCTCAAACTCCTGCCTCTTTTTCTATTCTTTTCCCTTTACCTGCCAAGTCCGTTTTTTATTAAATGTGTCCATCACAGATCCTAAGTGAATTTAAAAATTAGTGTTACTGTAATTTTTCTGTAGTTATTGACCCTGGAACTTTTCTGGTTGATTTAAAGAGGAAAATGTGGAAATAAAAGACAAAGAATATAAGACAGAAAATGGGAATGATGAGGAGATGCAGGCCAATAATAATAAAAACAACAACAACAAAGAAGCAGAAAAGACCTCAAAATGATAATTCCCCATAGAAGTTTAGGGGAAGAGGAAAATTATAGATATACCTTTCTTATAAAGCTTTTGAGTAGCTCTGTACTTTTCATTTGGCATATATAGGTTTCATTTTTCAGATTATGGTAAAATATTCCAGTTAAATGACAACTTGTCTAATAGCTCTCTTTAATAATTATTTTCTTTTTTAGGAAAGAGGACATGAGTTCAGTGGTAATTTTAGGTCTTTGTTGGTGATAGCTGGAATGGGACACCTTAATTTTTTATTTCTTACCATAAGGCTTTTCTGAACCTGAATAATAAATTTGGTTATGTTTTATTTAAAAATTTCTTAGCCTGATAAGTACTGTTTTCTTCATTTTTGGGTTTTGATATAGGTCTTTCACATAGATCAGTGGTGGGAACAATTAGAATTCAGTAATTTTGATTCATACGTGACATGCCTTATTGGTTTAAACCAAATTTATCCAGCTCAATATTTGGTCTCAAAGGAGTTTGCAAGCATTCATGGTTGCTGTCCAGAATAGCAACTCTGAGAGCTAGGTATATACTGCAAGCAACCTTCTCTCATTGAGTTCTGGTAATTTTTCTCTCAAACTTATATACTTTCATCTTCTGCTTTTATCAGAGACTAAAGTCCCTTTTAGTTCCAGAAGTATCTCTATTACTTTGAAATAGTTCTAGTTCTAATTTAGGAGAAAGGAAGTCAGAAGAGCTGGATTTTAGTCCTGGGTTTGCCCATAATTAATTATATAATCTTTGTTAAGGAATTTCACTTTTCCAGAACTCATTTTATGCTCATTTATATAATAAATAATAAATAGCTCTGAAGTATTTTCTTATTCTAAAAAATGTGATAGAATTCATGATCATACTCTTGTTTGCTGTTGTTAACCATTTTCTATATGATTTCATAAATCTGGCCATATGTGTTCTAATTTCTGTCGTCTTAGACAGTAAAATAATTAACTGCCCCATTCTTCCTTCCCCCAACTTGAAAAGAATTTTCTGAGTTTCTTTGGTCATGAAAATTGCATCTTTCATCATTCTCTGTTGATGTCTTTCTCAAGATAGAGTTGATGAGAACAGCACCAAGTACTGAAGGTGTGAGCAGATGTGCCATGGTATTATATATATATATATGTATGCAAGACCGTATTTTCTGTTTTATTTCCATTACTTTTTTTCTGTTACTTTTTTAATGCCAACATTTCCAGGACTCTTTAGCCATATCATTTCAAAATATCTTTCAGGCCAACCCTTTGCCTCTGGACTAGACTATTCTTAAGCTCTTTACTATTCAATATCTTTTGGGACAGAGATTTCACACCCTGTCTCTCACCTTCAGGAAGTTCTTATGGCTAACATAAATCTTGCTTTCTGCAATTTAAATTGAACTTATTTCCTTTTTCTTTTCACTGTGGAGATGGGAACAGCCCCAAACTAAAAGTGATGCTTTCTTATGAGGGCCAGTACTGAATATAGAGGAAAGATTATTCCCAGTCTGGCATCAATTTTAGCTTTTATATATTAAAGCTTCCTGACTTTTCATTTCAATATTCGTGGTCTCAGGAGATGCTACTCTTTATGGCCCAAATGAAATAATGGTTACATATCCAATATTAATGTTTATTATGTCTTTTGCTAACTAGAACCAAATGAGGTACTAAAATAAAAAATGAGTTCTCAAAAGCATTTGAGGACTTTAGCAGATTTGTGTTTTTTTTAGTATAACTATAGCCATGGGACTGGGTTTTTGCCTATGGTTTGTAGATTTTATCTCATTTTATTAATCATACTGTATACATGTTTAATTCATCTATATCTTCCTTATAAGTGATGAGAATAGGAACTTGTTCTTTAACACATGCTGTCTTGAAGCAGAGTGTAATATGTGTAGTCAAAAAGCTTTTGATACCTAGGCTAAGAAATGTGTTAGGTATTGTAAAGAAAAAGGAAAACACATTTTCTGCCAGTGAGGGGCCTATAGTCTTATTGGGGGAAAAACTATAAAACTTGTGATGATAGAACACTTATAAAATAATATATGATAGTGCATATAAAGCAAGATGTTTAATGTGAATTTTATTTTGCATTTAAGGTTAGTACAGAAAATATCTTATACTATGCAGATATATTCTGTTAGCTAAGGTACCCTAAAATGTTTAACTAATTGTTTCATTCTGATTTCTTTTTTTTTCAATTTAAAGGTTCAGCAGTTTTCTGAAAAAACCTTCCTCTTACAGCTTTGGAAAATTCATGAAAATGCCTTAGAAAGACAGTGCAGTGAAATTACAAGCCAGAGGAATATGCTTCTCCAAACCTTTGTAAGCCTCCAGCCACTTAGAAATATCTATTTCACTAACTGTATTGAAAAGTATTTAAATATACTTAGGTGTACTTTTAGAAAATTATCTGTATGCATATTGGCAGATAGTCCTGTTCAAATATGGAAAAGTATTAAGTGCTATTTAAAACCAGTTGGTAGGGTAATATAGTTTGAAAGAATTCTATTGGCAGGGATGCAATATAGAAATTATTTGCAATTGTAATAAGCATTAAACAACCCAGTGAAACTGATTTGAATTGCTCAGGCTTTGAGACCTTGGTTTTAATGCTTTTGAAAGGCAGAGAGGTTCACACTTTAGGCATATTCATGGATCTTGGTGAAGTGATAGATTTTGTTTATCTTTTTATCTTAAGTCAGAACCAACAGACTCAGTAGTTTTAAATGACAGAGCCAGTTTAGGAATGTGACTTATAATTAATTGACATTTCAAAGAAAATACAGTTTAAAATATTAAAAATATTTATCTGAAGTCAGAACCAACAGACTTTGTGCTTATGCATGACATGGCCAGTTTCTTGTTCACAATTAGTTGATATTTCTTAGAAAAAATAGAAAAATACAGTTATATTTAGGTTCTATCATTGCTCAGAGTTTTGGGAAATTCTTATTTCTTCTTCATATTGATGTTTCATAAAATGTAAACTATCTTATAGCACTGAATTGGAAATAAATATATAATTTTACCTCCTTTGTATCTTAAAAGATTTCCTTGGATTTCTTTGTTTTTTCTATAGCAGTAATTCCTTTGAGTAATTCCTTTGGACATTTAATATTTTACTCAATTTTATATTGCAATGACAAAATGGCAGCTATGGCTGTAAGTTTAATACATAAATAAACACAGATATAATGATAAGTAGTAGAATTTCTATCTCAATACTCCCAAAACATTAAGGATGAAACTTTCATGTGGAAATAGTTGGTTATTAGTATGTAATAACTTCACTTTTTTATTAATATTGCTGGGGGAATAACACATTTTTGTGATAACACCAGGAAGTATAATTTTATATTTTTGTTGTTAATAATTCCAAATGATTGCATTTTAAATCACCAGAGAAAAATTACAATTAACACCTGTATTTAATCTTTTGTTTCTGTTTTTCAGGGGGCTACAAAGAAAAAAGTAACAGAGGAGGAAGAAAAATTTATTAAGGAAATTACAGACTTCAATAATGAGTATGAAGTAACAAAGAAAAGAAAGCTTTTGATAAAAGAAAATGTCAAGATGGAAATATCTGACTTAGAAAACCAGGCAAACATTTTGAAGAGAGGTATGAGTATATAGTCCCACCTCATTTATCTGTCATCAATGAAAATAACTTATTTTGAACAAATGAATTTTCCAGAAATTTAACATTTTCATAAGTAAATTGGCTATTCCATAGCTATTCTTTTACCTTTATCTTAATTATCCTAATGGAAATGTATCTTTTATTGTGAACAGTCTCAAGTTCTTTAGTAGTAGGTGTGACATGAGCATTTAGTCATTCATTCAATAAACAAATATCTATTACTCTCTGGTATGTGATAGGCATTGTTCTAGGTCATGGGAATATAAAACTAAAAAGTGGAGGAATCAAATATGTAAGCAGATATTTATAGTACAATGTGATAGAAGCTATAATAGGGGTAGGACTGGTGCAATGATCCCCATTTTACCATCAGTACAATTTAAACTAGGAAACAAGGTTACACAGTGGGGTGGGGAAAATTTCATTTCAGGAACCCTAGCCTGCAGGTTATTGCAATCTGTGATAAGATCCTGAACTAAAGAAATTGCCAAAGAGAAGAGAGGGCATATTAAAGAGATTTTTAAGAATAATGATAGGACTTTATCACTGATTAATGTGAATAAAAATAGAGAAAGTGAGGGATGAATTATAGTTTTCATATGTCAGAGATTGGGTAGAATATGGTACCAGGAGGAAGAGCAGAGGTAGAGAAGCCTGTTGGAACTATAGCCTTTTCTAGACAAAATGATTGAGTTTTATTTCAGGTATTTTTAGTAGGAGATGTCTATGGAATATACAGGGGAAGATGCCCAGGTGGCAGGGGAAGATTTGGTTGTGAAGCTGGTAGGAGAGTTCAGAGCTAGAGCATTAGGTTTGGGACTGAATCCAGAGGAGTTGGTGACATCATTCAGAGAAAACGTGTAGAAGGAACATAGATGAGGAGCAAAAACCAAAACCAGAAACTGGGAAAGCATTACATTTAGGGAAAGAAAGAAAAAGAATGGGACAGAGTAGTCAAAGAGGGCAAGAGGAGAATCAGCAGAGAGTAATATTTTAGAAACCAAAAGAAATATGTTTTCCTCAAATTAGTGGAAAACAAAATATGATATTAATTTGACAATCAGAAGATGTCAAGTGCAGTAGCATAGAGTAGTGCAGTAGAACAAGACTGGTAGTAATAGATTGGAGTCAGTGGGAGTTGAGGAAGTAGAGAATGAAAACATAAATGATATTAAATGGAAATTAGTTTTTAATGGAAGCCTTTCTAAAATGTACTGTTACTTTGATGCCTTTAGTAAATGGTGAATAATAAAAACATTTAACTTTTTTATTGACTTGGAGCTATCAGTATGAATAATTTATTGTTTTGCTTTGCATATGACAACTGCTATTTTAAGTATTATTCATCAGGCTTATACTATATAATGACCACCATCCTAAAGATTATGAATGCTAATGTCATGTTAATTTCATTTAAATCTTAATTTTACCATTTAATAGTTGTGTGATTTGGGGAAAGATGCTAAACTTTTCTTTGGTTCAGTTTCCCCATCTGTAAAGTTGGGGGTTAGTTGTAATGACCTTTACAAAGGTAGTTGTGAGGATTCAATGAAATAATGCTGAAGTACATAGAATGCTGCCTGCAACATAATTAAGCCCTCAAAAAATGTGGGGATTATACTTTTTAGTCTCATTTCATAGATGAAGGAAATAAGGTTCTCAGAGATAAATTACTTTGGCTAGAGAGTGTAGGACAGAGGCACGCAATCTGGAAAGCTTTAAAAAATATTATATGCTTGAATCTCATTCAAGACTTATTGAATCAGAATCTGTGGGAGAGGATAGGGAACATAACTTTTTAAAAAATCCCTTAGGTGATATTGATGTGTATTTTCAATAACAAGTTAGAATACAAAGTTACATAGGTACATACTTTAAAACTAACTTTCTGCAAAAAGTCATAGATATCACCACTTCAATCCAACTTAGTATTAGAAATTTTAGCCAAATCAATTAGGCAAGAAAAAGAAATAAAAACATCTACATTGGAAAGGAAAAAGTAAAATTGTCTCTGTCCCCAGATGATACGCTCTTATATATAGAACACCTAAGGATACCACAAAAAAACCCTGCTAGAACTAATAAATAAATGTAGCAAAGTTGCAGTATACAAAATCAACACACAAAAATAAGTTGCATTTCTATGTATGGGCAATAATTAGTGATTCAAAGAGGAAAAAATTTTTTAAATTCCATTTATAACAGTATCAAAAAGAATAAAATACTTAGGAATAAACTTAACCAAGGAGGTAAAAGACTTATACATTGAAAACTATATAAAACGTTGCTCAAAGAAATTAAAGAACACCCATGTAAGTGGAAAGACATCCCATGTTCATGGATTGGAAAACTTATTATTGTTAAGATGACATTATTACCCAAAATGATGTACAGATTCAGTGTAATCTCTATCAAAATCTTAACAGCATTGAGAAAACCCATCCCAAAATTCATATGAAATCCCAAAGGATCCCAAAGAGCCAAAACTATCTTGAAAAAGAAGAACAAAGTTGGAGGACTCACACGTCCTGATTTCAAAACTTACTAAAATGCCAAAGTAATCAAAACAGTGTGGTACTAGAATAAGGACAGACATATAGAAAATCAGGATAGAATAGAGAGCTCAAATATAAACCCTCATGTATGTGGTCAAATGATTTTTTTATAAGAGTGCCAAGACTATTCAATGGGAAAGGATAGTCTTTTCAAAAAATGGAGCTGGGAAAACTGCATACCACATACAAAAAAATGAAGTTGGACCCTTATCTTACACGATATACAAAAATTAGCTAAAAACAGATGAAAGTCTTAAACTTAAGAAGTAAATAAAGCTCTTAGAAGAAATCATATAGGAAACACTTCATATTAGATTTGGAGATGATTTCTTGGATATCAAAAACACAGGCAACAAAAGAAAAAATAGGTAAATTGTATTTCATTAAAATTAAGATCTTTTGTATATCAAAGGACACTGTCAAGACAGTAAAAACACAGCTCACAGAAAGAATGTGTTGTGTTTTTTATGGAAGAAAATATTTGCAAATCATATCTTTGATAAGGGATTAATATCCAGAGTATTTTTTAAGTAGTCTCTGCACCCAGTGGAGGGCTTCAACTCACAACCCCAAGATCAAGAGTCATATGCTCTACCAACTGAGCCAGCCAGGTGCTTCTAATGTCCAGAATATATGAAGAACTACAACTCAACACCAAAAAAATAACTCAGTTAAAAAATGGACAAAGGACTTGAATAAACATTTCTCCAAAGATATGGCCAATAAGCACATGAAAAGGTGTTCCACATCAGTAGTCATTGGAGAAATGGAAACCAAAACCACAAAGAGAGGGCACCTGGGTCGCTCAGTTGGTTAAGCATCTGCTCAGGTCATGATCCCGGAGTCCCAGGATTAAGCCCCACATCTGGTCCCTGCTCAGTGGAACGTCTGCTTCTCCCTCAGCCCCTCACTCTGCTCATGCTCTCTCTCTCTCTCTCTCTCTCTCTTTCTCTCAAATAAAATAAAATCTAAATAAAATATAACCCGCAAAGAAATACCACTTCACACCCATTAGAATGGCTATTATCAAAAAAAATCCAAAGTCTCCACAACATGACATTCACAATGTTCAGGATGTAATCCAAAATTACTTGACCCCTGAAGAATTGGTGAAATGTGACCTGGTGTCAAAAGAAAACCATGAGATGCCAAAAACACAGTGATCTAGATATTGGAATTATCAAATACCTTATAGCAGCTATTATTGAGCTATGCTCAGTGAGTTAAGGAAGATACACTTGCAAAAGATGAAAAGATAGTTAATCTCAGTGGAGAAATAGAAAGTGTAAAAAAAAAAAGAAAAAATATATTAGAACTGAAAAATACATTATCTGAAATAAAAATGTCACTGAATGAGCTTAATACCAGAATGGAACTGATAGAAGAGCCCATGAACATGAAGATAGATCAATAGAAATTATTCAATCTGAAAAAGAGAGGAAAAATTTTTTAAAAATTAAATGAAACAAAAAATTAGAAACTTAGGGACCTGGGGAACAATTTTAAAAGGTCTAACATTCAAGGAACTGGAGTCTTTGAAGGAAAAGAAAGAGAATTGACAGAAAATATATTTCAAGAAATCATGGCAGAAAATTTCTTAAATTTTCTAAAAGACATTAATTTGCAGATTCAAGATCAGCAAACCCAAATAGGAAAAATTCGAAAAAATCCATGCCTAGCCACTTAATAATAGTCAAACTATTAAAAAGCCAAAGAGAGAGAGAAAATCTTGAAAACAGGCAACAATAACCTTAATGACTATGCACCTGTCACTAGAAATTATAAAGTCAAGAAGACAGTGGAATAACATCTTGGAGGTGTTGAAAGAAAATTGTCCATATCCAGTGAGAATATCCTTCAAAAATTAAGTTTAAAAAAGACATTTTCAGATAAAAATTAAGGGAATCCATTGCCATCATGCCTGAATGACAAATTCTAAAGGAACTCCTCCATGTAGAAGCAAAATGATAACAGAGAGAAACTTGGATCGTGTTTAATGAAACAAAATAAACAGAGATGGCAAATATGTGGATATTTATAAATACCTATTTTTTCTCTTAACTTTAAAAGATAGCTATGATTGATTAAAGCAAATAATATATTGTCTTGTGGAATTTATAATGTATGCAGAGGCAATTTGTATATGCATACCATATGCATATATGACAGCTATCACATCAAGGACTGGAAAAGAGGATTGGTAAATGGATCTATACAATCCTATATAACTCTTAGAAAACCAGGAATAGAAGGGAACTTTCTCGACCAGATAAAGAACTTGTTTGAAAAGTCTACAGCTAATATTACACTTAATGGTGAAATATTGGATACTAATATTATTCGAAATGGTGATGTATTAAATACTTTCCCCACAAAGATTGAGAATAAGGCAAGGATGCCCATTCTTATCACTTCCATTCAGTACAGCTCTGGATGTTCTAGCCATTTTAGCCATTTCAATGAGACAAAATAAAATTGCCTCTATTTATAGATTACATGACTGTTTACATAGAAAATTATAAGGAATTTACAAAACAATTACTAAAATAGTAAGTCAATATGGTAAGGTTATAGGATACAAGGTATATATTTAAAAATCAGTTGAGGGGCACCTGGGTGGTTCAGTCGGTTAAGTGTCTGACCCTTGATTTTGGCTCAGGTCATGATCTCAGGTCTGCCCGGCATGGAGCTTGCTTAAGATTCTCTCTTTCCCTTTCCCTGTACCCCTCCCCCACCAACTCTCTTTCTCTAAAGAAAAAAAAAAAATCAGTTGAATTCTTATATACTAACAGCAAACAATAGAAAAATGGAATAAAAATACCATTTAAACATCATCAAAAAACAAAATAGAAACAAATTTAACAAAAGACATGAGGGACTTCTGCGCTGTAAACTACAGAGCATTGCTGAGAGAAATTAAGAAGACCTAAATAAATAGATCTATCATATTCATGAATTAGAAAATTCAATTTTGTTAATAGGTCAGTCCTCTTCAAATTGATCATAGGTTCAACAGAATCTCAGTAAAAATCCCATTAAGTTTTATTAAGCCTTGACAAGCTGATTCTAATACTTATATGGAAATGTAAATCACTTAGAACAGCCAACATTTTTTAAAAGTACAAAATTTAGGGATTTATACTCCCTGATTTAAAATTTGGCTAAAAAGCTATAGTAATCAAGATAATGTGTCCCTGGCTTAAAAATAGGCATATAGGTACCACTGGAATGAAAGAGTCCGGAAATAGTCTTATACATGTAGGGTCAATTGATTGTCAACAAAGCAAGGCATTCATAAATAGCAAGGCAATTCAGTGTGGAAAGGAAAGTCTTTTCAGTAAATGGTGCTGGAACAATTGGACATCCCTTGCAAAATGATGATTCTTAAATATTTCTTCACACCATAGTAAACATTAACTCAGAATGGACATATACCTAAACATTAAAGCTAACATCATGAAACTCCCAGAAGAAAACATAATAGGAAATCTTGGCCATCTTGGAGTAGGCAATGATTTCTTAGATGGGACACAGAAACATGAACCGTAAAAGAAAAAAAATACATTGTATTTCAAGTAAATTAAAAAAAAAACTATTAAGAAAATCAAAGACAAACCACAGACTTGGAGAAAATATTTCCAATATATATATCTGCTAGTGTACTGTTATCTAGAATATAATGAACCCTTACATCTTAATAATAAGAAACAACAAAACTGATTCTAAAAGGGGAAAAAGATTTGAACTTCACAAAAGGGCATATACTGATGACCAGTGAACATATGAAAAGATACTCAATATCTTTAGTCATCAGGAAAATATAAATTAAAACCACAATGTAATATACTGTACATGCATTTAATTAAATAAAAACATTGGTCATATCAAGTATTGGCAAGAATGTGGAGCATCTGAAATTCATATGGTAGTGATGGGAATATAAACTTAATGGTACATTAATTGTTTGGAAATTGTTTTGCAGTTTCTTAAAACATCAAACATACATTTACCATATGACCCAGCCATTCTACAACTGGATACACCAGAGAAGTGAAACTCTAGGGTCCACACTAAGTTTTTAGTAACTTCATTCACAGTAGCCAAAAACTGAACATAACTTAAATGTCCATTAAGAGGTAAATGGCTAAAAAAAATTGGTGTGCCCATGCAGTGAAATACTCAGAGATAAAAAATAACAAATCTGCTCACACACAGCATGGATGCATCTCAAAATGATATGGTGACTGAAAGAAGCTAGACACAAATAAAACATACTACATACAGTGCAAACTGTGTGTGACAGCAAGCAGGCAGGTGACAAGAAGTGGACCAGTGGTTGCCTGGGTCAGAACGAATGAATTGCAAAGGGGCAGAGGAAGCTTTTGGGATTGATAGAAATACACAGTTTCTTGACTGTGGTGGTGCTTTCACGAGTGTATGTGAAAGCCAAAACTCATTGAATTGTGTGTTGTTAAGTGGATGTACTTTATGTTAAATTATTCCTCAAAAAAAGTGGTAAAGAAGAAAGTCCTTGAGACCACAAATACTGTAGGAGCCCTCTATTTTGTATCATTTCTTCCAGAAATATGGATTTATTTTAATAGATTTGCTTCCATAGTACCTAGTACTGTTGGTCTTTGTACTT
This sequence comes from Ailuropoda melanoleuca, assembly GCF_002007445.2. Taxonomy (NCBI): domain Eukaryota; kingdom Metazoa; phylum Chordata; class Mammalia; order Carnivora; family Ursidae; genus Ailuropoda; species Ailuropoda melanoleuca. The sequence goes on from NC_048223.1 coordinate 115,535,056, forward strand.
TCACAAAACCCATCCGTCTGAATGTATATAATAACATTTTCATATGAAACTTTAAACTCTGTAATGGCAGGACTTTGTTTTGTTTAATGCTCTGTCTCCAGTAGTATGAAAGAGATAATTATGAATCGATGACTGCTTCAAAAGGAGAAGTATAAAATGAGGTGAAAACATATAATAAGGAAACTTAACCTGGACTAGGAGTGAAGGAAGATCTCCCCTAACAAGTGACCTTCAGACTGAGGTCCGAGGGGGTGATAGGAATTAACCAAATGGCAGATTTGAGTATAAATGTCAGAAAGTTGGGTATAAAAGTCAAGAGCTCCGAGGGAGATTTGGGCTGGAACTGTTAAATTCGGGAGTCACCCAAGAAAAATATATTGAAAGAAGATAATAGGACCCTGAGGAATACCAGGATTTTCAAAGCAAGAAGAAGAAAAAGGCCAGTGAAGAGTGTGAAAGGTAGGCAGGACACATTACTGTGTGAGATGGAGATCACCTTTGGGAGAGTGTTTGAGGGAGTGATCAGCCCATGTTAAATTCTGCCAAATTGTCAACCACGAAGACTAAGAAGCAGTCATAGGAGGTCCCTCATGATCTTTAGGGAAAGCAACAGATAGAGGTAGGAAGTGAGGAAAGGCAGAGGCCAGGTTGTAATGGGTTGAGCAGTGAGAGCAGAAGAAATGGTGATCATAAGCGCCCACAAGGCCTTGAAGTGAAGTTTCTCTGGATGACGAAGTTCAGTAGCCCAGGGGGATATGAGGTCAGGGGAGGGCTTTTAGTGGGTCATGTATTATACTTTTTTCATTTCTGTCTTTTGAGACAGGAGATATTTGAACATATTAAATGATGATGAATCAGAGCCCATGGAGAAGTAGAGTTGAAAATTCAAGAGAGAAGTAAAGTTCCCAGAGAAGATAGGAAATGGTGCACAGGTGGAGGGACTGGTTGTGATTTCAGAAAACAAAACAAAATAAGAATAAAAATCAGGAAACAACCTACATGACCATCAATGGAGGCCTCTAATTGTCTGAGTATATATCCCTCTATACTTTTGTGACTATATTTGGGTGGTAAAATCTACTAATAAAACTGCTAGGTCAGAGGAAAATATTAAGAGACTTAATGCCAAATTAGACTCCTTAAAGCACTGAATTAATTAATTTTCCTACCAACTCTATAGGAGAGTGACTGTTTTCTTGTATTTTAGCCTATACCATTGCCAATCTAGGCATTAACACTGACTTTAATCTTTGCCAATCTGACAAGCAAAAATACTATTTTTATTGTTGACTTAATTCACATTTCTTTGATTTTGCATTATGTTGAATTTACTTCTCTGAATTTATTGATCACTTAAATTTCTTTTTATTTTCCTGTGAACAATCTGTTCATATTCTTTGTTCATCTTTCTACATTTTCGTTCTTACTGATTTATATGAGTTCTTTGTAAATTAAGGAAGTTAGCTAGTTATTTAGTGTCATGTGTTACAAATTTTGTGTCCTAATTTATTGTTTACCTTTTGAAAAATTAGGAGATGAATCTTAAGAGATGAATTAGAGTTTGTTGTGGGGATAAAGAGAGGAAAGATATTCTAGGTAGAAGCAGCAAAATCAGCAGTATTGTAGAAGTTTGCAGCCATAGAGAGTACTGTGCAATGTCATTTTAAATATGCTTTACTTATGAAGGATGAAGTTTTCTTATTATCTCATTGGGAAGCTTGTTTTACTAAGTGATGTTACATTATTTTGAATTCTCTCTAGGTAGTCTAACCATCAAGTAACTAATTCTTCTGTACCTCATTGTTGCTTAATGAATCCTGGCTAGTTTATTAGAAACAGTTTCTAGATGGCCAAAGGAAGCCTGTTTGGACTTAAAATTGACCGTATGAATTACTTTTAAGCCTTTTGGCTAAGATCAAGTATAATTTTGTTCTTACCAGTTTAAAGTTGACCATGTGCTGCTTAAATGTTTACTACACACAAAATAAGTTAATTGCTGACATATTCAAGGCAAAGCCTAACTGGTTAAAATATGGCTTTTATTTGTCTATTTGTTTCTAGAAGTGAAGTCAATGGAACATGATAGTGGCCAGTTACGTGAACTTCAAAAACAAAAGAGTGAATTAGCACAAGAATTACTTACTGTGCAGAGAAAACTTAAAGGTATTATCTTTATGAGCTAGTTTATTTTGCTGATGAATATAGTTACAAACACATAACAGGGTCATATTATTCTTTCAAATTGTACTAACCTATTGAAATACAGTGTTATTATTGGTATAAAGCAGAAATAGGCAGAACACTAAAATAAACAGTGTTAAGTCTGGTATTTTTAATGTCATGAATTTTGTCAAGATCTTTTTTGTGCCTTTAATTGCTATATTAAAGTAGAAAAATAAGAATCATGAGTGCATACATTTTATATAAAGCACCAAAAATTAGAGTATTGTTCTTATGAATGAATAAAGTTAACTCTTATGTTTATTTTTTTAAAGAATGTAAGCATTTTCTTAATTGTTTAGTTTTTGAAGATAAAAAGAATGAAGCAATTTGTACTACCAAATACCTAGAGGCAGAAAAAGTAAAAATCAATGAAAAGCCTCAAAATGATGCTGAATGCTTAAGGTAAGAATTCCCTATTATATTTTGGTATAAAATCTGGTAATTTTTCAAGTTGTCAAAGAGATTTCAGCATAAAGCTAACTGTGTAGGTTGTTTATTTTTTAAGTTCCAGATGAAGATGTTAACTCCTTTTCTGTGTATTGTGAAATGTGCTAATGAGAAAACGCTTCACTGGCTAAAAAGTGCTACATGTAAGTTTCACAGTGCGTTGGGTTGGTAATACTGAAATCAGTTTTTTCTTTTACCTCATGGACTCAGTGTTATTCACATTCCAATAGATTAAAACAAAGTATTGGTTCCACAACTCTCCTTTCTGTTATTCCTAACTTTTTTTTAAAAGATTGACTGATTGATTTAAGAGAGAGAGACAACATAGAGAGGCAGAGAGGGGGAGAAGCAGACTGCCCACCAACCAGGGAGTCCAATGTGAGCCTCGATTCCAGGAGTCTGGGATCCTGACCTGAGCGGAAGGCAGACACTTAACCAACTGAGACACCCAGGCGCCCCCTAACTTTGTTTTTAATGATTGAAATTGTTTATCGTTTTAGATTTCAGGGGGAAAAAATCACAACTTACTATTTTACTTGAAATTTATTACTATTTGTTTTATGCTGAAAGAATGAAATGTATTTTCTGTATGGGATGTTGAGCTGCTTTTTATGTATTTGGATAATGAAAGAAGGGCTGGTGTTTGAAACAACGTAGTCATACACACAAGGAGAAAACCTTCAGTTTGTTAATTTTACTATTGTTTATTAATAATTCAATGTTATATTTGCTGGCTTTATTTCAAAGAAGTTCATCTACATTCTGGGCTAAATATAAGGAATGAAGCCTCATTACTGAATCTATGAGAAGCAAATGAAGCCTTCTTTTACATAAATCATATAGAAATATGTCCACTAGAGCTGAACAAATGCTTCATATTAACAGTGTATTGCCTTAGGCCATAATTTTAGTAGATTGTGAGAAAATATTTGCAATTTAATTTTATGTTAAGTTTTATAAGCATGAAATATCAATCTCTTGGGTGATATGTGTGATGCAGAATGAGTTTCTGTAATGACAATCTGCTCATTGATTTTTTTACACTTTTAAAAATGATAATGCCCACTGGTATCATTATGGTTAGTAGTATAACAGCTTCTGATGTGAACTCCAGTTTTGTGGGTTTATCACTCAGTCGTAAAAATTTGCCCTGGGTTAAAATTAAACACACAAAGTCTGTTGGAGAGTGTTTTTTCCTTCACAGATGGTGACAGAGGAAATTTGAATAGAAAGAAACATTAGTCTATAGACATTGTCCATTTTTTACATTTTAGCAGTTATCAAATGAAATGCCAATATTTACCAGTTCCCACTTTAAATTATTTGGTATGTGTAGTTTAGTTTGCTTACTCGTATTTTCCATAAAAGTTATTTCAAGCATAAAGAACCAAGTCAAAGTACTGAATATAAAGATTTTAGGAAATACGGCCATAAGCCTTCTGATTAGTGCAATAACAAGGAGCTAATAATGGCAAGAGATGATATGACATTTATTCAACATCATGAAGGCCAAAATTAGGTTGGTTTTATCCCTAAATTTTGGAATATTCTTTTCCCTCTGTGTCTTCAAATGTATTCTGAATTCTGTTGCCTTTTTCTTAAATTTTCAGGTTTCACTGCTATTGGTATAGATGCCATTTTTATAGCAGGGTTTCTCAAAATTGGCACTGTTGACATTTTGGGCCAGGTTAGTCTTGGTTGCAAGAGGGCAGTCCTATGCAATTTAAAACATTTAGCAGCATCTCTGGCCTCTACCCACTAGATGCCAGTAGCACCTCCCACCCCCAGCTTTGACAACCACAAATGTCTCCAGACATTGCCAAATGTCCCCCGGGGAAGAGCGGTGGGCAAAATTGTCCCCAGTTGAGAGCCAGTTTTATTTTAAGGTTATTATAATTGTACTTCTACTTTTATTAAACTTTAACCAGTTAAGAAAGCAATTATAAAAAAATTAATATTAGTTTATTTCTATGAGTTTATTGTTTCTACTTTTAGTAACTAGAAAATTTCACACATATTTTATAGTGTCTATATTATTGGAATTCTTTCATAATGATTCTGTTTTTTAAATTAATCTGCCATGTTCAGATTATTTGTTGGGCTCAATCTTGATGCCATCCATTAGTGTAGAGAACCAGTACTTACATTCACAGTGGTTTAATGGTCTGCTTTAGGTAGTCATTTCCTGTTTATAAATACCAAGATGCTTATTTATTTAAAAGATTCTGTTTTGAAGAGTGTGGAATCTTTAATTAAACATGTTAAGGCAGCTAACTTGTAGAATATTGCTCTGGTTAACAGTCAAGTCGAAGGTTGGGTTAATTCATATGAAGCTCCCAGAAGGTTGTATAACTATGACTGATCTAGTTTTTTCATATAGTTCAGAGAGGGTGGAAATGATAAACCTTAGGTTCTAGTAAGCATAGAGGTTAATATTACAAACCCCTTAAAATCCCAGCTTTGTTATTTACTAGGTTAGTAACCTTGGACAAGCAATTTAACTTGTTTATTGGTTCCACATCTCCACATCTATAAAATGAGGTTCATAATAGCACCTTCCTCACAAGATTATAGTAAAAATTAAATGACTTGGGGTGCCTGGGTGGCGCAGTCGTTAAGCGTCTGCCTTCGGCTCAGGGCGTGATCCCAGCGTTCTGGGATCGAGTCCCACATCAGGCTCTTCCGCTGGGAGCCTGCTTCTTCCTCTCCCACTCTCCCTGCTTGTGTTCCCTCTCTCGCTGGCTATCTCTGTCAAATAAATAAATAAAATCTTAAAAAAAAATTAAATGACTTAATATATGTAAAGCCCTTAGAACAGTGCTTGGAACATAGTAAATGCTCTATAATTAGATATAATTATAATTCTATAAACACTTATGATTGCATTTTTATTTCATATTATCCATGAGGATTTCATGACTTTCAAGCTTCTTTCTTTTTTTTTTTTTTTTAAAGATTTTTTTTATTTATTTGACAGATAGAGACAGCCAGCGAGAGAGGGAACACAAGCAGGGGGAGTGGGAGAGGAAGAAGCAGGCTCATAGCAGAGGAGCCTGATGTGGGGCTCGATCCCATAACGCCGGGATCACGCCCTGAGCCGAAGGCAGACGCTTAACCGCTGTGCCACCCAGGCGCCCCTCAAGCTTCTTTCTCATTTTATCTTTTACCTGTCTTTTTTAATTTAAATTCAATTAATTAACATATAATATATTATTAGTTTCAGATGTAGAGTTCAGTGATTCATCAGTCTTATATAATACCCAGTGCTCATTACATCACATGCCCTCCTTAATGCCCATCACCCCAGTTACCCCCTCCAGCAGCCCTCAGTTTGTTTCCTATGATTAAGAGTCTCTTATGGTTTGTCTCCCTCTCTGCTTTCATCTTGGTTTATTTTTCCCTTCCTCCCTCATGATCCTGTTTTGTTTCTTAAGTTCCACATATGAGTGAGATCATATGATAATTGTCGTTCTGTGATTGACTTATTTCGCTCAGCATAATACCCTCTAGTTCCATCCATGTCATTGCAAATGGCAAAGTTTCATTTTTTTGATAGCTGAGTACTATTCCATTGTATATATATATACCACGTCTTCTTTATCTCTTCGTCTGTCATTGGACATCTGAGCTGTTTCCGTAAGTTGGGCTATTGTGAACATTGCTGCCATAAACTTTGGGGTGCAGGTGCCCCTTTGGTTCACTACATTTGTATCTTTGGGGTAAATACCTAGTAGAGCAATTGCTGGGTTGTAGAGTAGCTCTATTTTCAACTTTTTGAGGAACCTCCACACTGTTTTCCAGAGTGGCTGCACCAGCTTAAGTTCCCACCAACAGTGTAGGAGGGTTCCCCTTTCTCCGAATCCTCTCCAACATCTGTCATTTCCTTACTTCTTAATTTTAGCCATTCTGACTGGTGTGAGGTGGTATCTCATTGTGCTTTCAACTTGTATTTCTCTGATGCCAAGTGATGTTGAACATTTTTTCATGTGTCTGTTGGCCATTTTTATGTCTTCTTTGGAGAAATGTCTGTTTGTGTCTTCTGTTCATTTCTTGATTGGATTATTTGTTCTTTGGGTGTTGAGTTTGAAAAGTTCTTTATAGATTTAGAATACTAGCCCTTTATCTGATAAGACATTTGCAAATATCTTCTCCCGTTTTGTCAGTTGTCTTTTGGTTTTGCGGACTGTTTCCTTTGCTGTGCAAAAGCTTTTTTTCTTGTTGAAGTCCCAATAGTTCATTTTTGCCCTTGCCTCTGGAGACGTGTTTAGCCAGAAGTTGCTGCAGCTGAGGTCAAAGAGGTTGCTGCCTGTGTTCTCCTCTAGGATTTTGATAGATTCCTGTCTCACATTTAGGTCTTTCATCCATTTTGAGTCTATTTTTGTGTATGAGGTAAGGAAATGGTCCAGTTTCATTCTACTGCATGTGGCTGTCCAATTTTCCCAATATTGTTTGTTGAAAAGACTGTCTTTTTTCCGTCGGATATTCTTTCGTACTTTGTCGAAGATTAGTTGACCATAGAGTTGAGGGTCCATTTCTGGGTTGTCTGTTCTGTTCCATTGATCTATGTTCTGTTTTTCTGCCAGTATCATTCTGTCTTAATGATTACAGCTTTGTAATAGAGCTTAAAGTCTGGAATTGTGATGCCACCTGCTTTGGTTTTCTTTTTCAACATTCCTTTGGCTATTCAGAGTCTTTTCGGGTTCCATACACATTTTAGGATTATATGTTCCAGCTCTGTGAAAAAAGTTGATGGTATTTTGATAGAGATTACATTGACTGTAGAGATTGCTCTAGGAATCATAGACATTTTAATAATATTTGTTCTTCCAATCCATGAGCATGGAATGTTTTTCCATTTCTTTGTGTCTTCCTCAATTTCTTTCATGAGTGTTCTATACTTTTCTGAGTACAGATCCTTTGCCTCTTTGGTTAGGTTTATTCCTAGTTATCTTATGGGTTTTGGTGCAATCATAAATGGGATTGACTCCTTAATTTTTCTTTCTTCAGTCTCATTGTTAGCGTGTAGAAATGCAACTGATTTCTGTGCATTGATTTTATATCCTGAGAATTAGCAAATTCCTGTATGAGTTCTAGCAATTTGGAGTGGAGTCTCTTGGGTTTTCCACATACAGTATCATGTCATCTGTGAAAAGTGAGAGTTTGACCTCTTCTTTGCTGAATTGGATGCCATTTATTTATTTATTTATTTATTTATTTATTTTTGTTGTTGTTGTTTGATTGCTGAGTCTAGGACTTCTAGTACTACGTTGAACAACAGTGGTGATAGTAGACATCCCTGCCATGCTCCTGATCTTAGGGGAGAGGCTCTCAGTTTTTCCCCATTGAGAATGATATTTGCTGTGGGCTTTTTGTAGATGGCTTTTATAATATTGATGTATGTTCTCTCTATCCCTATGCTGTGAAGAGTTTTAATCAAGAATCTGGATGCTGTACTTTGTCAAATGTTTTTTCTGCATCTACTGAGAGGATCACATGATTCTTGTCCTTTCTTTTATTAATGTAGTGTATTACATTGATTGATTTGCTGATGTTGAACCACCCTGCAGCCCAGGAATAAATCCTACTTGGACGTGGTGAATAACCTTTTAATGTACTGTTGGGTCCTATTGGCTAGTACTTGGTGAGAATTTTTGTGTCTGTGTTCATCAGGGATATTGGTCTGTAATTCTCCTTTCTGCTGGGGTCTTTGTCTGGGTTTGGGATCAAGGTAATGCTGGCCTCATAGAAAGAGTTTGGAAGTTTTCTTTCTATTTTTTGAAATAGCTTCAGAAGAATAAGTATTAATTCTTCTTTAAATGCTTGGTAGAATTCCCCTGGGAAATCATCCAGTCGTGGACTTGGACTCTTGTTTATTGGGAGATTTTTGATTACTGCTTCAATTTCCTTGCTGGTTATGTGTCTGTTCAGGTTTTCTATTTCTTCCTGTTTCAGTTTTGGTAATTTATACATCTCTAGGAATGCATCCATTTCTTCCAGATTGCCTAATTTGTTGGCATATAGTTATGCATAATATGTTCTTATAATTGTTTGTATTTCTTTGATGTTGGTTGTGATCTCTTTCATTCATGATTTTATTTATCTGGTTCCTTTCTCTTTTCTTTTTGATGAGTCTGTTCAGGGGTTTAGTAATCTTATTAATTCTTTCAAAGAACCAGCTCCTGCTTTCATTGCTCTGTTCTACTGTTCTTTTGGTTTCTATTTCTTGACTTATGCTCTAAAGATTAGAGCTAATCTTTATTAATTCTCTTCTCATGCTGGATAGCCTTTATTTGCTGTTCTTTTTTCAGCTCCTTTAGGTGTAAGGTTAGGTTGTGTATTTGAGACCTTTCTTGTTTCTCGAGAAAGGCTTGTATTGCTATATACTTCCCTCTTAGGACTGCCTTTGCTACATCCCAAAGGTTTTGAACAGTTGCGTTTTTATTTTCATTTGTTTCCATGAATTTTTTTAATTCTTCTTTAATTTCCTGGTTGACCCATTCATTCTTTAGAAGAATGCTCTTTAACCTCCATGTATTTGAGTCCTCGCCAAATTTCCTCTTGTGATTGAGTTCAAGTTTCAAAGTGTTGTGGTCTGAAAATGCGCAGGGAATGATCCCAAACTTCTGGTACCAGTTGAGATCTGATTTGTGACCCTGTATGTGATCTAATCTGGAGAATATTCCATGTGCACTCAAGAAGAATGTGTATTCTGTTGCTTTAGGATGGGATGTTCTGAATATATCTGTGAAGTCCATCTGGCCCAGTGTGTCATTCAAAGCCCTTGTTTCCTTGTTGATCTTCTGCTTAGATGATCTGTCCATTGCAGTGAGTGGGGTGTTAAAGTTCCCTACTATTATTGTATTATTATCAATGTGTTTGTTTAATTTTATTATTGAATGGTTTATATAATTGGTTTCTCCCATGTTAGGAGCATAAATATTTACAGTGGTTAGATCTTCTTGTTGGATTATGATATAATTTCTTTAGTTACGATATCGTGTCCTTTCTCGTTTCTTATTAGTCTTTGGTTTGAAATCTATCCCAGCTTCTTTTGATGTCCATGAACATGATAAATGCTTTTCTACCCCCTCACTTCAATCTGAAGTTGTCTTTGGGTCTAAAATGAGTCTTTTGCAGACAGCATATCGATGGGTCTTGGTTTTTATCCAATCTGATACCCTTTGTCTTTTGATTGGGTCATTTAGCCCATTTACATTCAGAGTAACTTTTGAAAGATCTGAATTTACGGCTGTTGTATTACCTGTAAATTCACTGTTTCTGTATATTGTCTCATTCCTTTCTGGTCTATGTTACCTGTCTCTTAAATGCAGGGGCTCCCTAAAGATCAATCATTGAATCTTCTTTCTTTATGCTCTTTATGGGCTTCTTCATATGCTCTAATGGTTTTAGTTATCACATATAGATAATTTCCAAATATTTGTCCCAAATCCCTCTTTCCTAAGCTCCAGTCCTGAATTCCCAACAGTTTAATATAAACATAGATCTGAAGTGATGTTGCCCTGATTAAATAAGCAAAAAAGCAAAACAAAAAACTTATCAGAGGTTCAAAGGTCTTGTCTAGGCCAAACCACCCCGAACATGCCCAATCTTGTCTAATCTCAGAAGCTAAGCAGTGTCGGACCTGGTTAATACTTGGATGGGAGAATTCAAAGGTCTTCACAATCTGTGCCCTTCCGCTAACCCCAGCATTCTATCACATATCTTAAACTGCTAGTGCATCAGAATACTATTTATGGAATTCTGAATATGCCATAGGACCTCATACTTCTTTCTTTCTTCTCTATGCACAAAAATCTAACTTAGTCCTTAAGGCCCAGCTGGCATGTCATGTTTTATGGGTTTTGCTCAAATCTAAAACGTAGCAGGCATTTTTGATGTATTTACAAATCTTTTCATTCGCATCCCACCCTAATCCATCACCAAGTTTTGTTGCTTTTGCCTGCAAAATATTTCCTGAATCCTTCCAATTCTCTCTCCCCATTGCTAACATCCTAGTTCTAGTCACCACCCTCTCTCACCCAGATCACAGTAACAATCTCTCTTCTTCTCCCCATTCCTTAACTTTTGCACTGGCCAATCCATTGTAAATTGAATCATTTCACTGAAATCATTCAATGGTTTCATAACGAGCATAATAAAACCTAACATCCTTAGTACGGCCCTATCAAAGTATGGCCTCTGACCACCTCCCTTGATGTTATTTTCAGTTGTGGTCCCTTCTTCAGTCTGTTCCCCCAAGCACTCCAAGCTTTTTTCCACTTAAGGACCTTCCTTCTCTTCAAATTATCTGTTAGCCACTCTGCCTGCCTATCTCCTACCTATGTGGAACATACCCTATTCTTTAGATCTCAATTGAAATGTTTCCTCAGAGAAGACTCTCTTACCCTGTGATCTAAATTTATTTTTATTCTTTTTATAACACCTTATTTTTTTTCCTTTATAGCACAGATTCTATTTTGTAATTACAAACTTACATGCTTTATTTTGTTAGTATCTGTCTCTGCCATGTGCTCAACAAGAGGAGAGATCTTGTCCACTTGGTTTACCATTGTATCCTCATGGTCTAAGACATTGGTACAGAGCTTGGCATATAGTAGATGTTAAATAAATGAATGAATGAATGAATGTAATAAATTATGAAAGCTTTCCTCTACTGTTCCTTTCTCTGTGTTCATAGAGCATATGCTTAAAATTCTATGATAGTTATGTGTGTCAATCTATCCTGCTCAGCTGGGAATTCCCTCTACTTCCTGTTCATTTTTCTATCAGTCTCACATATAGCACAATAAAGGGCACATGGTGTTCAATAAATATTTGTTCCAGTGACTGAGTCTACATATAATTTTATTTTCACTATAAAGAAGGTATGAGTCCACATATTTTCAATGTTATTTGCAAAGATGTGGTATATTCACACCACTGGAAGAGCCTGATGGAATTCTTTTTCCACTCCTGATTTTTTCTTCCATGTGGAAAAAAGTTTATAGTTGTAATCCTCCCAGCCTTTCCCCAACACCCTCCTTTCTTTTTGGAAGGTGGGGAGGAGTGACTCAATCTGACTGGTGAGTTGGGAAGGGTAAACTGGGCCCCTGCCCTTTTTAGAAGCTGGCCTGCCTTAGAGAGTGTATGTTCCTCTCTGCTCCTCTACCCCTTAAGTTTTACAGTGCTAGGAATCCAGAAGAGAAAGCTTTTTGCATCCAATTGTACCCATAATGGTATACGTTAAGTTAGTCTAATTTTGGGGTTCAATATTAGTAAGCCCCTTTGCTTGCAGACACAAGCCACATTCTCCAGTAACTGCTATATTAGTAGTAAATGTGATACTTTCTGCTTTCCTTATTTCTCAGTTGGGCAGAATTCAGGCAGGAAAGAAGAGTGTTATATATTGGGCCCTTTCAAACTCCCAACGCCTATTATTTTTGTATTATTGCCCAACACCAGGGTCACCAAAATACAACTCTTGATCGTGAGTTTTTATTTGCTCCTAATAGTGACATACCAGACAACTTGAAACATTTCAGGCATTTTCCTTACCCATGAATCTTCTTTCTAGAATGCTTTTACATTTTTTATAACCAGTATTTGTGCCTGTTTAATACAACAGGAAGTTTATTTCAGAAATGAAGCTGCAAAGTCAACAGCATGGGATTTTTCCTTCTAAACATTTGAAGATAGTGTGGTTTTGTGAAGGGATATTTGCAATGGGACTGCGCAAAAGTTAATACGCACCTTCTACTGAGAGACTCTAAATGCCTTTGTATGAAGTAGTAAATCAGTGCTGTTGCCTTTTCAGTGACAAAGTCATCCAGTTACGTTGGTTGTAGAGGTCACATTGATGGTCCTTCGATTTATAAGAAGGCATAAATACATGATGGTATTCAAACACTCAACCTCTCTAAAAGATACACAGATAAATATGTATATTTACACACATTTATATATTTTTTATTTTACCAGATGTATATATAGGTGTTTTTAAATTATGAGACTAGGCTATGTTGACTGAATCCAAAATTCAAACACTATGAAAATGTAAAACATCAAACTCTCCTCTCTTACCACCTTATTCCAGAAATCCCCTGTGTAACCATTGCTAAAAGTTTGACATGTATCTTTTCAGTTTATATATCTGTGCGGGCGTGTGTGCACACATACATGCCGTGTGTGTGTGTGTGTGTGTGTGTGTGTGTGCTTAGCATAAAATGGAATCAGACTTACTGGTCTGTAATTTGCTTTATTACTTAGTAAAATATTCTAGAAATTTCCCATGTTAGTTTGTGCTGATCAACTTCATTCTTTTTTAACAACAATGTATGGAAATGCCATACCGATGTAGCCTTTCTCTCACTGACGGATTGTAATAGTTTCTAAATTTTCATAGTTGAAAACATTTTATACATATATCTTTAAATACTTGTGGGAATGTTTCTATAACATTATTTAGAATAAGCATTATTTAGTAGAGTAATAAGAATTGTTATCAAGGCTGCACTGAGGAAACAATGCACAAGTACTTTGCAGTACTCTGTACTATCAACAAGAATGAACTCAATGTGGCAAAGTGTAATAAGATCTCAGCATTAAAGTTTAGAAAATAGTAGTCAAATAATTATATACCTGTAGCCAATCCATGCCATCCCTCTCTTTTTTTAACATTTATAAAATATGAAAATCCCCATTTAATTCCAGGATTATTCTTAGCTATGTATTTCGTTGACTATTTCTGTTGACTCTGCATCTTTTCTAATAAGACTTCATCATTTATTCACTAACAAAAGTGTCTCTATAGCATTGATTATGTAGCCTTCAAGCTAATAGAGATCTCCTGTTTTGTGAATTCTTGGCACATACTGTAGTTTTAAAGCTTCTAAGTAAATACAAGGGAAATTTTGATGACTGAATCGATTATTTTAAACATTATATTCTGATGTAAATGTGACTATTTGTAAATGTCCCTAAACTTTGAAATGATTTTGTTTATTGTAGAAGCCATGTACAGTGTTAAAGTAATCATTTTCAAAAATCACTCGTGTCTTTAATAGAAAACAGTTTGGGTTTTTTTTTTTTTCCATTTTCATAAGTTTACCTTTACAAGCTACCCCTTTGGTATGGGGTTAGGAAGGTGAGCGTAAATACGTGGTTAAAGAAGATGCTTAATTCAGCTCACCCAGGATTTGAAATAATGGAGGTGCTGGCAGGGCCCATCCCTTTTTTACGTCCTTCTTAGCAGATCTCTCTGGTTCAGCCTGACACACCTGTGAAGGTTCTGACCTGTCTGCTGGTGAACTGAGGGAAAGCATAATTAGAACACTGAAATTCCATTTTCATGCATTCAATTTTTTTTTAAAGATTTTATTTATTTATTCTACAGAGCTAGAGACAGCCAGCAAGAGAGGGAACACAAGCAGGGGGAGTGGGAGAGGAAGAAGCAGGCTCATAGTGGAAGAGCCTGATGTGGGGATCGATCCCATAACTCCGGGATCACGCCCTGAGCCGAAGGCAGATGCTTAACTGCTATGCCACCCAGGCGCCCCCATGCATTCAATTTTTATACCTACTTTCAGAAATAAATTGTATATGAAAGAGGATGACCTGTATGTCTTCCAAAATAGTGTTTGTGTTTAAATTTCACTAAAATAATTTTCATATGAATTAATATAGAGAAAGAATATTAAGAAAGTCAAGCCATGGAAACACTAGCAAAAAGTAGAAAGAACTACTTACTAAACCTCTGGTGTGATTAAGGAAACCAAAAAGGATAAAATTAATACACTTAACATATAAGATTTAAAATTCCATGTGTCAAAGAAGTTCAGCATCATGGAATGATAAACTGGGAGAAATTTATAGTAGTTATGACAAAGGATAGCATCTTGCCAAGTTGGTAAAAAAATCAGTCAGAAAACACTAAAATCAATAGTTTTCATTCATGTATTTATCCAACAAATATGCACTGAATGCATACTTTGTATCCTACGCTATATAAGTTAGTAGGGATACCAAGACAAAAAGTCAAATGGTGAATCAGTTATACTGTTTATCAATTAAATGCAAATTAAAACGACTGAATATCATTTTTCTATCAAATTTTGAAAGACATTCTTAAATGACCATACCAAAATTGGCAAGGGTGTGGTACAAAGATAATTCATACATTGCTGAGGCAGTATACATTACATATATTTTAAATGCAATTTGATGTACATAAATCACCGTAAACAGCTTAAAAATGTTTATGTCGTTTAACCTAAAAATTACACTTACGAGCTCTATCCGAGGGAAAATAATTCTAAGTAACAGAGGAAACTTTATGCACAAAGGTGTTCTTGAAATGTTATTTATGGTAGAAAAAATGATAGGAACAACTTAATTGCTATACCGTAAATGAATAATTAAGTTAATTCTGGTGTGGCCTCTTGGACTACTACATATTTCTCTTATATGGCATTAATTGGCATGTGCAATTAACTGAGGACAATGTAAGTGATAACATTAAGCACACACACAAAAAAACCTAAGAAATAAAATTACATAATCACCATTATATGGAAGCAAAATACCACGATGAAATATACCTAAATTTGAGTTTGTGTACTAGGACTTCGGGTGAAATTTTTCCTTCTTTCCACTGAAATAGTACTTGTGTACAGTTCTATAGCCAAAGAGTGTTCTTTTAGTAAAGGCTTTTCTATAGCACTTAGAAATAACTGAAAAAAATTGGAATGTGCAGGAAATCATAAAATATGCGGAACGTAAGTTTGAAAAACTAACTAGAAGTTGGCCTATCCTCATCATTATTTGATGATTCAGAGAAAGGTGACAATAACCAATGCAAACTGCCCTGAGTTATTGTGCAGCAGGTGAAGGAAGTCCTTCTTAACTTCTGTAGGCAGTCTATGCACTGAAGCACGAGATCTGCTTACCATTATATAGCTTTGGCTAGCTGCAAATGTATTAATATTCATACCATTATTATCTAGCCTCTTTTAAAGCTAGCAACAGCAATTTTTTCTTTAAGTGCAGATCTAAATTCTACAGCTTGATTATATGCTGAATAGTGAAATACTTCCTATAATTCGCTCTAAATGCCCTCCTTAATTTCAGTAGTCACTCATTCTCACGGTTAGCTAACTGAAAGGAAAAGTGGTCAACCGCCCAGTTCTGATGGCATGAAAAATATTACAGAACCTGCTGTTCATTTAAAATGAAAAGGGGAGGAGCAAGTATGGATGGTATGGTGGAAGAAAGATCGCTACCATTTTATTTGAAAAGATAAATACATTCAGATGAAGCGTGAAGTACATTTTATAGCTCTCCACAGTACATTGTAATTCTCCGTTTAACTTTCCATTCACTCTTTAAAAATATTCATTACAAGTCTTTTTATGCTTGTGTAAATATCTAATGCTCAAAATTAATAACTTGTTCTATCTTTCCTACTTGAGCATTCCTTCAGAATTCCTATTTACTATTAAAGTCATAAAAGTTCAGAACACAGTGAAGTTCACATATATAAGGTATTATTTCCTCCTCCATCCCTACAATTATTATATTTTTCTTCCCTAACTATGTGTAAGTTGTAAAGTATAATAATATAAAGAGCATCTGTGAACTAAACTAGACTTAAAACCAATAGCTTGCATAACCATGGGCTCCTCCTTTATTCCATACCTTTCCTTCCAGATGTATTGCTGTCCTACATTGTGTTTCATTTTCTTGTGTGTGTGTGTGTGTGTGTGTGTGTGTGTGATATTGCATTTAGTCCATTTACCTATATATAATTTTCTTTGTTACATTGTGATTTATTTAAATTTATGCCGTATATTTACGTATATGATCTGTCTGCATTTTGGTTATTTTTGTTTATTTTTTTAGTTATGTAAAAATGGTATGATATCGTTTTGGATTGTTTCTAAAACTCATCCATGTTATTGAGTGTAGATGTATGAATATATTACAGTTTTTTTCCTTTTAATGCACATTTGGATTGTTTCTAGTTTTTTTCACAAACAACGCTCTTGTGATTTTCCTGATGTACATGTTTAAGAGTTTAGGTTATGTGCCTGGTAGAATTGGTGTGTATAAGGCAAATGAATTTTGAACTTTACTAGATGACAAACTGTTTTCCAAAGTGATTAAGCCAATTTATATTTACATTAGCAAATTATAAAATTTCCCATTGATCTCCATCTTATACAGTACTTTATTTTTAGACTAACTGAAACTCTTGCCAGTCTTATGGATATAAGATGGTATTTTGTGGTCTGAATCTGTATTGCCCTGACTACCCATGAGGCTGAGCTTCTTTCCATCTATTTATAGACTATGTGTTTCTTTTTCTGTAAAATGTCTCATAATTATTTTGCAACTGGGTTGTTTGGGTATTTGTATTTTATTGATTTCCGTAAGTTTTTTAATAATTCTGGATTTTGTTTGTTACATGTTGACGAGCTCTTCTCCCAATTTATGAAGCTTTTTGTTTTTGTTTTGATTTTTGGAGTTCTTCATACTGTTGTGCTTTAGTAGAGTTCCTACTTTTACTATGGTTGAAATTATGAGTCATTTCTTGTTAAAGTCAGCATTTTTGTGCCTTGTTCAAGAATTCTTTACCTACCTAAGATCAGAAAGATGGTGTCCTGTATTTTCTCTAATAATTTGTAAGGTTTGCCTTTCATATTTGTCTTTAGTTTATATGGTATTGATTTTGTTTATATGTACAACAAGATCCATTTTCATTTTTTTTTGTACGTGGATAACCAATTGTCCCAGCAACATTTATTGAATGGTTTCTTCTTCCTGTAGTGATCTACAATGTCACATCTTGTATGAAAAATAAAAATAATAATAATAGATCATGGATATAATTCATATTCTATTTTCTGTTTTGTTTCATTGGTCAGTTCATTTCTGCTCAGAACTGCCTTAATTACTACTAAATGCATATTATTCCATTTTAACTATTTAATTACTGTTACTTTATAATGAGTCATGATACAAGGTGGGACACCCCCCTTTGTCTTTTTTTTTTTTTTTGTCTTCTCAAGAGTATATTTTCTATACTTGGCCCTTTGCTTTTTATATACATTTCTGAATCAGTTTATCATGTCCATGAAAATCCTTTGTGATTTTGGTTATAATTGCACTTATTATTATAGTTACTTTTGAGAGACTTTGTATCTTTATGAAACTGAGACTTCCTGTCTATGAACTTAGGATATCTCAATTTGTCTTTTTAAATATCTTTTAATAAAACTTTGTAATTTTTCTGTTTATTGATCTTGCACATCTTTGGTAAGTTTTAATTTTAGGTACCTTGTAGTTTTAGATGATGTTGTAAATGGTGTGTTTATTTTAAATGATATGTTCTAATTGTTTATTGCTGGTGGATGAAAATATAACAGACTTTTATATGTTGACTTTATGGCCACTATCTTTGCTAAACTCTGTTTCTTAAAAAGAATTATTATAGAAGATTTAAAGCACGTACAAAGGTAAAAAAGAAAAATGTAATGAATTGTATGTACTCATCATTCATCTTGAACAGTTATCAGTTTATGGCCAATCTTGTTTCATCTCTATCTCTACTTGTTTTTCTGCTGTATTACTTGAAGCAAATCATTTATATCATGTAATTATCTTATTATGTCTCTAAAAAATAAGAACTTTTAAAAAACATAACTAGAATCCATTATTACACATAAAATAATTAACAGCAAATAACTGATATCATCAACTATCCAATGTTCACATCTACAGTTTATAGGTGTCTGTCTTTGTTTGTCCGAATTAAGTTCAAATTAGGTCTACACATGATAATCAGCTGATAAGTCTTTTAAATCTCTTTTATCTTGAAGATCCCCCTTCTTTCTTTTTTTTTTAAACTCGTGATTTATTTGTTGAGGAAATTAAATTTTTTATCCTATAGAGTTTCCCTCGATTTGGATGTAGTTGATTATGTCCCCATTGTAGGGTTAAACATGTTTGTTTGACTTAGGTATTTTTTGTAAATTGGTAATTGGATCTAAAAGCTTGATCAAATTTAGGTTGAATTTTTTTGGCAAAGCTATGTTATAGATGGTGGTGTTTTTCCATCAGGAGGCCTAGTGCCTCTTGTTTTTGGGGTGTTAGTGGCCATCAGTGCTCAGGTCCTGGTGACTTTCTAATTTTTTAAAATATTTTTTTCTGTGACCTAAACTAAATTATGCTTCAGAAGCAAACAACACTAAAGTGTCAATGATTTACAATGATTATTTATTTCTTGCTCACACTACATACATTTTCATTGGGAGTTAGCCACACTTCTCATCTTCATTCTGCAACCAAGTGTGAAGAGAGCGGCCTTTGTGGCACATAGCCATATCCTTGTCAATACTTGGAATTCCTTGTTTTCCATTTTAGCTATCCTGATGGTTGTGTAATAGCATTTCATTGTGTTTTTCTTTTGTATTTCCTTGATAACTAATGAAATTGAGCACCTTTTCATATTTTTGTTAACCATTGTATATCTTTCATGAATAATAATCTGGTAGAGGTTTGTGTGTTGGGGGGGTATGCCCATTTTCCATTGTGTTGTCTTTTTCTTATTGACTTGTAATTCTTCATGTATTATGGACATAATCTACTGTTTATTGTCTCTGCTGACTTTTACTCGTGGTGGCTTGCCTTCTTGGGTGCTTGGTGATCTCTGATTGTGAGCCCATGGTTTCCTCTTGACCTGTGCAAAGCCTGTAGGTCTAAATATGTTAAACTTTCCTTTGGAAAGATTTTCTTTTGCTTCCGAGGGAATGCCACTGACCTAGAACCCCTTTCAGACTTCCCTTAAGGGTTGGAGCTCAGCAGAGGTTTAAGTCAGTCTCTTCCCTTCACCTTGTGGCTGGCCCGACCAGCTTAGGTTTGAGGTCAGTGTTGCTCCTTCAGGCCAGCCTCCTCCACCTTGCTGTCCTAGCGCTCCAGCTGCCCTAGCACTCTACCTCTCCAGCCACAGCTCGTGGCTTTTGCTGAAATTTTTCTTTTTGGAAGGAAAATTAGTCCTGATGCTAGAAATAGAAGACTGTTTTATCACTATTTTTTATATTAAATATAGACATAAAATATTTTTTTAAATTTCTGAATATTCAAAGGATGAAAGACCTAACTGGAAGAAAGAAATATTGATATTGCTTTCTCACTCTAAAATTAAAATACATTTTAATTACATAGGTGTACTATAAAGTTAATGTTTAATTTTAGTTCAAGAAGAAATCTCAGGGGCGCCTGGGTGGCACAGCGGTTAAGCGTCTGCCTTCGGCTCAGGGCATTGTGGGATCGAGCCCCACGTCAGGCTCCCCTGCTATGAGCCTGCTTCTTCCTCTCCCTCTCCCCTTGCTTGTGTTCCCTCTCTCGCTGGCTGTCTCTATCTCTGTCGAATAAATAAATAAAATCTTAAAAAAAAAAAAAGAAGAAATCTCAGAGGTCATTTTTTCCTGTAATTAAAATTTTTCAGGTGAAGTTCAGAGAGGCTAAATGATTTTGCAAAGGTTTTTCAGCTTATTAGTGGCCAGTGCTAAAGCAGAGCGCTTCAGACAGTACTGTATTTTTCCCACTAAACTATGTTGCTCTTTTAATTAACCTAAAATTGTCTATTATTTATTTACTCTGCCTTGTTTTCTTTATGGAAGCTTTTTACTTCTTCAGAATTTTATACAGTCTTTATAGAAGTATAGAGAATTAAAATTTCTTTCCAAATTCTTTAGTGTTAACTTAAAATTCTGATGATAGAAGCTGCAAATCTGCTACTATCCATGTAATAAAAAAAAAAAACTCATAGGGTGAATTTTTCCTTGAAAACAGACTTAAAAAGGAATTAGAACTTTATAAGGAAGATGACATGCAAAGTGCTTGGGAAGCTCTCCACGCAGAAATAGAAGTTTTGGAGTCGGTAAGCCGCCTCTGATTCTTTAACTTCTGTTCAGCATTAGTTTCCCTACTGGCAAGAATATGTTTGCTGGGATACATATCACTGGACTAGTGGTTTGCCCTTCACATGGATTTTCACTAGAAACAAAAAATAAAACAGCAACAACAAACAAAACCAAGGTCAGGATATAAATCCGAGAAATGTTTTGAGTTCCTGGAGAGTTAGGTGCTACATAAAGCAAATTATATTCAAAGAGAATATGTACAATTTCAAACTAAGTTAAAAAAAAAATCCAAACCTGACCTCACAACATTTTCTCGACTGAAACAGTTTTTAGAGGATTAATGCACTGAAGGAATTTAACTATCATAATGCTTAAAAGCTTTTTGTTTTTGATGGGCATAAATTATACTTTTATTATATTTGATCCTAAAACTTTCTTATTACAGATTTTTATGGTCTCAAGAACTTTGGATTCAATTATTAGAAACTTATTTTCGGATTGTGTGGGAGCACTTTAAATTGCTTTTAACCTCTTACTTTGGTTGTTTATAAAATGAATGCAGTATTTGCCATGCTCCATTTTAATGGAAGACATATATAGCTAGTTTTAAAATACATTAAAATGTAATTTTAATTTAGTACATTACATTTTGTTTCTTATTTATTTTCTGTAAACATTTCTTGTTTGAAATGTTCCAATAGCTTATGTCAGGGTTTATATTTTTTTAAAAAACTTTCAAAAATAAAATTTAGAAATGCCCAGTTATTGTTGTGTTAAATTTACATTAACTTTATGGAATTCCTTCATTAGGAATTTAATTTTTGTCATGAATAATTACTGTATTTTTCTTTTCAGACATTGGCACAGAAGGATCTTCAGGAAAACAAATAAGTTGTAGAGAGTTGACCAAAGCTATCCAAGGTTTGATGAAAGCATCTTAGCATCAAATCTTTGTGACAGATACATGAACGGTACCCATTACAATAGATTTTTGTGGAAAACGTGAGTCCAGAATGTTCAAAGTTGTTGATATCTAGAATTGGTATACCAGCACTTTAAAAATGTAATTTTTTGTCTTCTTACTTGCTGGAACTTTAAAGTTCCTTATGGGGTTTGATTTTGTTTCTAAGGGAAGAAAAAAGGACAGATAGATACTGTGGTCTCCAGCTTCTTATCTCCCCTGACCCTTGAGCTGATCTGTACTTTCTGATGTTGTTCATTTTTTGTTGCGGTTTACCTTGAGTCCAATCAAACACTGGGAGAGAGAAATGATCAGATTATTGACCCAGTTTCGTCCCTGCCATTTCCACCAACAAGGGTATTCACTTTCATTTTAATCCTTCTCTCATCGGAAGATGTCTGTTGACAGAGGTCCTCAGAGGCCTTTCATCTGCAAAAGCCAGTTTTCTCCTCTTTTCTCTAGATGTGTCTGTGGAGTTGTCTGGGGCGCCTGCAACCTTTGCCAGTCTTTGTGCCTGGCAGTTTTCTTTCTGATACCAGTGTCGGTAGAATGAAATAAGCCATCCACTTGGGGATGTACATAATCTGAGGGGCCTCAAGATTCATTTTTTGCTGAAACATGGCAACTAAAACTCACGTTTGAATCAAACTTGGTATTTCCACCAAATCTGCAACATCACATAGCTTTCTGTGATTCACCATCCTGTCTAGGAATATAGGTGTATTTTCACTATTTTCTAAAAAAGTGTATTGAAACTGTCCAACAAGGCCCTAAATTGTGGTGGGTGGGGGGAGGGAGACAAAACCTGTTTGAGGATATATTTCAAAGTACTGAGTACAAAATGTTAGAATCATGTTTTCTTTTGTGGTTATAGTTGAATGAGTTTAACATCAACTATGAAATATTTACACACGTCTTCTCTCTACTGATGATAAGGTGGTCTAGTTTCAGGGCAAGGCTTATTTTGGTATAGCTTTCCGTATATGTTGTTTTATACTCTTATTTTTTAAAAATTAGTAAAGTTAGGGGCGCCTGGGTGGCACAGCGGTTAAGCATCTGCCTTCAGCTCAGGGCGTGATCCCAGCGTTCTGGGATCGAGCCCCACATCAGGCTCCTCTGCTATGAGCCTGCTTCTTCCTCTCCCACTCCCCCTGCTTGTGTTCCCTCTCTCGCTGGCTGTCTCTATCTCTGTTGAATAAATAAATAAAAATCTTTAAAAAAAAAAAAAAAAATAAAAATTAGTAAAGTTAAAACTCTCCTTAGAGATGGGTAGCAATTGCCATCTGTTTAAATAATTTGCATTTTCAGAAGTGATTTCTCATTTTGATTCCTTAAATATTTGATGGTAAATTACTTGTACCTAAGAAGAAAAAATTGATGGTACCAGGGAATTACATTCTATTTTATATGCAAATATGGAGTAGGAAGTGGTTATTGGGATTAGTCATGACTTCAGTTCTGTCTTATTTTAGTCCATTTATCTAAATTCTAAGTCTCATGAATATCTACTTATTAAATGTGTATTATATTATCAATATGCAGATTGAGTTTACACATAAGGCCTTTTTCACTTACCAGTAATTTTTGTTCGTTATTGGTTTTGTAGCTAAACATTAATGTGAACTACAGATCTGCCACATATTTGCATAACTAACATGCAATGACATATATGCAGAATAAACTCTTTACTGTTACAACTATCTTTTCATGTATGTATCATATAGGCTATTAGGATTAAATACTCAGTAATGGGATCAGGAATCACATGAACTGGGGCGCCTGGGTGGCGCAGTCATTAAGCGTCTGCCTTCGGCTCGGGGCGTGATCCCGGCGTTATGGGATCGAGCCCCACATCAGGCTCCTTCGCTATGAGCCTGCTTCTTCCTCTCCCACTCCCCCTGCTTGTGTCCCCTCTCTCACTGGCTGTCTCTATCTCTGTCAAATGAATAAATAAAATCTTAAAAAAAAAAAGGATTCACATGAACTGAATTTGGGGAAAAAATGGAAGATTTAGTATTTTCATTATTTTAAAATGCATGTTTTAAAACTTAAACTAATTTTCAAACAATCAAATATATGATTATTTTAGCACTATGTGATAGAGTGCTATAAAGCACTACCCATGTGATACCAAGTCAAAATAACTGGGACTACTAGAATCAATGTAACCAAAGGAACAGGTTCACTGAACAAAGGAAATACAACAATCAATAGAAATCACAGTGTACTAAACTAAACTGCACTGTCAGTGTAATATATCAGCAGTAGATTTGGTCCATTTTTAATTTTTTTAAGATAGTATTCATAAACCTCTTAAATAGGAAAAATAACTGAAATTTCTGGGTAAAAATGTGTCTCAGACTGACTATAATTATTCAGGAAGCAAGACTTCAGCTATACAGAAAGACAGTTTTTAAATGAATGCACATTCATTAAGCAAATAATTCACTAAATTTTCCTTATACTTAGTTATAGCCAAGGCTCAAACTAACCCAGAGTAAGAGTGTTCCAGGGTTCTGGGCACACCACAATAGTTCTTTACTGTGACAGAAGTTCTTTCAGAAGCAACTTCCCAATCCTCAGCTCTCCGTTGGGGATAATATGAGGATGTATAGATAGTTTGCTGCATATTTTTCCTGCTGATTAATGGCGCTATTTGGCTAGGGGAAAAACAGCAACAAAATTATAGGATGCGGAGCGTGACCACTAGACTAGAAATTCCTTTCTTCCTTCCCTGGCTTAATTATTGAAATGGAAGGAAAAATCAAAGAAGAGTTTTAAGGTATATTCAATCAGTAAGATTTCTATACTACTCACTGTTTTGTCAATAGTAGTGTTTTCTCTTATAAAAGAAACAAAAATTGAGGAGTACTTTGTCTGCCTGTCTTTTTCCTCCTTGAACCCTGAAAAAACATGATGAGATTGTTAAAAGTCCAAGATAAGGTTGAAGTCATATAATTATAATGAATTGGAATCTAGAAATGTCTTAAAAGAGAGGCAGTTGGGATTGGTAATTTATTGTGGGGTGGAGATTATGCTGTGAAAAATCTGCAGTCTCTCACCAGAAGGGTAATTCAGCTGGCTGGCTGCAGACGGACTGATAGCATGCACGGAACAGGCCCTGTTCTAAGCGAACACTGAGGACAAAGTCCCTTTCTATTTCATACCAATCAATCATACATAACTGTGTCACGTTATTATGAATAAGTCATTTATTTGCAGTCCAGAAAACAGTAGCAGTTCAGTGACATGATTAGAAATAAATAGATGATTTTTAATCCTGGGTGTACGAGGGTAAGGTGTTCTGTCATTCAAATATTTATTTATAGCATAACATTTGAAATTTGAAGTTGTTCAATGTTCTAAAAAATATCTTAATATTTGAAACAAATCTTTTTTAGGTCAACTTTTATGTTTCTTCTTGACTCTTCTCTCCTTTGTCATCCTGAAAAACTGAAGTGAAGCAAATACATTTGCCTTTCAGAGTCTAGTTCAGAACATTTTCTGTCAAGGGAATTTTTTTCAGGATGTGAACTAAAAAAATGAAAAATATTTTTTGTCATTAGCCTGAAGCAGGGATTAAGTCTTTGAGTTTTGTAGCCCTTTTATCTTAAGACAGCAGACTTTTTTTTTTAATGGAAGAATGGTGAAGATGAAGTTATCTTTGAAAATGTTAGTGATTAGAATGTACAGTTATTATAAATGTACGTTTATACTTTCTAAACATTATATTTTCAAGTTAAGTAAGTTTTTGTCCGGCCTCCTAATGATCTAATCATCATGCCTGAAGAAGCTTTAATTTTTTATTTATTTTACTGACATTTGGCCAAAAAGACAATATTGAGACAGCACTGACTAATACATGAAAGAAATAATATAATCATTTTCCCTGTTCTATAAGGGAGTATGGGGATTTCATTTGTTTATCTGTTGTTGTTCATTATACTGATGGTCATATTCATTAAACATGAGGAAACATTTTGCAGGGTAATGATAGTTGTAAGAACATATTTACTTTGATTGGAGGAAAAAAAAACGAAGCATTACAAAGAAAGCCATGACTGATGGTGAAATGTTCTCCTAGCTGCTGCTATGAAAAGTATCAA
Organism: Ailuropoda melanoleuca; assembly: GCF_002007445.2. Lineage (NCBI taxonomy): Eukaryota > Metazoa > Chordata > Mammalia > Carnivora > Ursidae > Ailuropoda > Ailuropoda melanoleuca. The sequence continues at coordinate 115,560,714 of NC_048223.1, forward strand.
GAGCAAAGCTGTCAGAACTGAAAGCTTATTTAAACAACTGCTTTTGATACATAGCACATTTATCTTTAAAAGACCTTTATGAAATTGACAGCACCAGAATTCAAATGTCTGGGAAAATAAAGAGTAAGTAAAAATAGTGAAATTAATAACAATGACTGATATAAGTAGCTGTGCAAAACAAGGCCCATAGAGGGGAGAGAAAGGATTTTCTTTCTTTCTTACAACCAGAAAAGCTATACTACTCTATTAATTCTAATTATTTTCATACTTGTAATAAATTGTCATCCTAATTAGTTGGTAAATAAAATCTTGTTAAAATAAAATCCTCTTAATCTACATTTAATAGATGCAAATACAATTACTAATGAATATTTCTGGATATGGCTTTGTGATTGCTGAGAGAAAGTATTTGCAAATTCACATCACCATTAAATGAGGGTGGTTGTGGATGGTTTTTGTGGACTTTAGACAAGGAAGCTTCTGGTTGGGAATAGGTGACATGGGAGTAATCCTAAGGGCAGTGTAATGTCAGCTTTAAAATCTGTTGTCAATTAAAATTCGTAAAATATCAAGGTTATATTTATAAAAACAATTGTATCCAATAAAATCAAAGCTCTTTATTGAGATTCTAGTTGGAGACTAAGCATAGATCCCAGTGTTTGCAGGAAGAACGGAGATTTTGATTGATGATCTGATTTGTGTGAGGTCACAGAAGGCAGTGGGTCTCTTTATTAACAGTTTAAATGCTTGGGCTTCAGTTCCAACAACCTTAAAAATACATTGCTTTTGAACATTTGCTTATAATAAAGTCTTATACAACAGGTAAATAGAAGATAAGAGAAATTTGAGAATCATTTAAATCACCCTTTGATACCAGAAAACATGATCAATCAGAATCAGTACGTTTAAATCATTAACTAAGAATATCTTTTACTCTCCATGAAGAGGAAAGGGCAAATCAGTACAAAACAGACTCAACTCAAGTATTATTGAAAGTTCACCTCCTGGGTATCTCCTGAAATTAATACCTATTCATCCCTCTTTATTACACTTTCTACAGATGTATTTTTTTCAGTGTTACCCTGAAGGTCATTGATAATTTAAGATGATAACCTAAGGGATGGCACCTTCTTAAAATATCAAATAATAAGAGTTATATTCATTTTTCAGTACTTGCTAAGGCAGGATTGTGAACTAATAGAAAACTCCAGAAAGATCAACATGTAAAAGAATCTCTGATTAACCTGAAATTAGTACTCTTGTTCATTTCTTTCTTTTCCCCTTCTATTCCATCACCTTCCTTCCATCCATTCTTCCATCCATCCATCCATCCATCCACCCATCCATCCATCCATCCATCCTCCCGTCCTGGCTCCTGGCTGCCTCTCAGAATTCATATCATGCCACTCTTCTCCTTGAAAATTCCTCTCCAGTCACACTGGTTTTTCTGCTCTCCAAATAAGCCAGACTCGCTCTGGCCTTGGGATCATTTCGGAAACTGTTTCTTCTGCTCCTCGTCCTGATCTCTGTACAGCTGTCTGCTCTGTCATTCAAGTGTCAACTGAAATGTCACCTCCTCAGAAAAGCCCTCCTTTAAACAGTCACGTGGTCACATTATCACACACTCAAGTTTAATGCTCTTCATACTACTAGTCATTTCTGATATCCTCCTTGTTTGTTTCCTTTTTCTGTTTCTAACCACTGAAGCACAAGTCCCCATGAAAGCAGGGGTATTGTTTGTCTTATACACCACTTTTTTTTTTCTCAAAGCCTGGAACGGTGTTCAATAAATGTATGCTGAAATATGGCTTGAATTAACTTGTTTATTTAACCCATATTTATTAATTGAGAATTTAAGTGTAAATTATTGATTCTCTAGTTAAAGAGACTGAGTTCACCTATTGTTGATTCTTTCTTGGTTGAATTACTCTGTTCCCTCATTTTTTACTCTTTCTGAGACTGTTTACTTAGCTAAAAACTATCAGTAATAATGTTTGCTAATTTCAGAACCTATCTTTGTAGAACAACCAATAAAAGCATTGAAAGGAGGCTAGAAGAAAACAATGATCCCATATCCCATCATGGAAAAAGTTTGTGGGTCTCTCAATGTTTACTTACAGCCCTCTATTATCAAGCTGTTGATTGGCAGGTAATGGCTTTGAATGCTTACTTTCCACCAGCTACTAGAATAGGAAGTGAAAATTGTAAGTTGCTTGCAAGCTCTGAATGTGCATTAGAGAAGCTTAAAAGCATTATTTCTCCATGGTAATAGAAAATTTTGAAATGCATTTGCTTCTGACTATGATTTATTCGGTGTTTCTGGTCTGAAATACAAAGTTTGACCAAACCTGTTTTTATTCAGCACCATATTTAGAAAAATGTATGAGTGCCATCTGCTGGATTTCTTTGGTACCACCTTGAACAAGATGAGAGAAAAAAGGAAGTTTGGGAATGACAAATCCTTATAAACAAGTGATCCTTCCTTCCTTTTTCCTTTCTTTCCTTCTTTTATTCCCTTCTTCCCCATTTATGTAAATATAAATTTTAAATTTCTATATATAATTTCCAATCGTTCCATATATAATTTTCAAATATGATACCAATCTTCAAATTAGTATCACATGCATCCAAGCGAAAATATAAAGTTCAAGGGATGTAAAAGTGAAATTTTAGTAATATAACTGTTTCTACTTTTGCTAATGTTAAAAGAACCTAATTGGTTTAATCAAGACATTTTCTTTATTTTTGAATTAAAAAATATAAGACTTTTGTTCTGAGAGCACATGGAAAGTCGGTGTAAAATCAGATTTTTGATTATACAACTTCTGAGTTTGTTAACCTTGATTATTTAGTGTTTGTCTTTAGTGTTCAAAGATTTGCTCATGAATTGTTGGTCCATCAAATGAAGTGAAGTCATTCTACTTAAGATCTTTGGCATTTGACCTGCCAAGCACCGTTAATCACCAGATAGTGTTTTCTTTAAAGCTTTACTTTAAAATTCCTATCTCCTTATCATTTATCATCTACAGAATTCATGTTGATGAATTTTCTAGCACAGTTTTTTCTAGCGCAATTCTGTTGATGAAAGGAAATAGGGGTAAATCTCTGTTGACTCCAAGAATAGCCTAATAGTTGAATGTTTGACAGTATTTCGTGTGTCTAATCCATCACCAAATCTTGTTGTTTCTACCTTCAAAATACATGCAGAATCTGTGAGCTCTTGTCATCACAGCATGGCTACCACGCTGGCGTAGTCTCCCTGATACTTGCTGCCTTTCTTTTCTGCTTTATTTGTCTCTTAGCACTTATCCTATTTTTTTCTTATTTATAAATTTTGTCACATTCACCACCTTTCAGACTAGAATATAAGCATCATGAAATTGCCTCTTTCATTGCTATCTCCCGGTGTGTAGAACAGTGCCCGACACATAGCATGTATTCAAATAGCTTCTTTCTTAAATGAATGGCTTTACTTTGAGTGATTTTCCTCTTTCTCAAATAAAATATTTTATAAATGATTTAGTAGGAATATATTCTTGGTGCTTCTGTCAACTCCAAATTATAATGTCCAAGTAAGTACAATCACTGTTGTTTGCATGCATGCAGATTGACTATATATCTCTACTTTTTACGGTGAAAAATGAGCCCCTACTAAACGAGAAATCATAGTTGTGCTATGGGACCAAAGGTGACTAAGATGTGATCCTTTTGCCTACAGAACTTGCACTTCTACCTGAGGATTGCTAAGGGGTTGTGGTGAATGACGCAACAATGCAGACTCAGAGCTGCTAGATTTGTTCTTCAGTGCAACAGGAGCTGGGTTTCATTTTGTTGCATGTTGCTGATTTTTCTGAGGGGCATCAGTTACACTTGGCAGTGATTCTTGAGGAGTTCGGTGTTTTTCCTGATCTGTGAATACTTGACTTGTGTGTGTGTTGGTGTTAGAGTCCAAATTCAGAATTCCATTTTTGATCTCTCATGCTAGGTGCTTTACATAAACCAGCTCTAACCTTCACCACTATCTTAAAAAATGGGAATGTTGGTGATTGTTTTATAGCCAAGAAACCAGAGGCTGCCAGCCTAAGCAAATTACCAAGATAATGCAGTGACAGTTTCCAAGCAGGTTTGAACCGAGGACTACCTAAATGCAGTCCTCTCTAATAAATGCCATCTTTCCCAATTCAGACTACATAGGTACTAATTTACCTGGGTTTAGAAATGCAACAAAGAGACTTTTTTTTCACGGATGCAGAGAGCAGTTAATTAGGTACCAAGGATGCTTAAACTTCTCCAGTGGTGGCCAAGGCTTCCTCCTTTCCAGCAAGCTTGTAGGTCATTGGAGTAAGAATATTCCTTCCTTTCGGATACTGCACAAGTGTTTTCCTTCTCTGCCAAGTGTCTCCTCGTACCATCAGGCAAATTGAGGATGCCATCTGTGCCCCACTGAACCTTTACTGGATGTGCATTATAGTATTATCCAGCAGTGGAATAATTATTAGCCTCCTCTAGATTGTGAACTATAGGAGAGCAAGAATTTTCATTTATCTTTGCATTTTGAGCTCGTATCAAAGAGCCTTGCATGTTGCAGGTACCCACTAAATGTGGAAGACTTGATGTATGTGATTAACTTCCACTTTACATGCTTAGTGGGTTGATTAAGTTTTATAGATTGGCCTGGAACCTAATCATCTTCAGTAATGTTGGTGAGAGAAGGTGATTGCTAAGATTTAGACAACCTACTTCTCCTGAAACTAATATTACACTATATGCTAACTAACTGGGATTTAAATAAAAACTTGAAACAAACAAACGAATAAATAAACAAAAGACGTGATATTAACATTTGAACACTAGGTACATACAGTTATTTCTTTCTCAAATTCTCGTTCTGGTGATGTCTCCCCCCGCCAAAAAAAAAATTCAAGTTTGCTCTCAGTACAACCAATTACCATTTGCCATTCACAGTCACACCTTGATATTGTTAAAAGGGAAGTTGGGGATACTCACTACTATGGGTACATTTTTAAAGGAATGGAGGAAGCATCTAGAAAAAAATAGCTGATGACTGACTACCAGAAGAATTAATGTATGCATACAAACCAGTGGAGGAAGTTCTTCTTAGGGAAGGACGTTTGGTTAATCCATTCTACAAGTGTAGAAAGCAGCAGAGTTGGCCGTACTACAACAGTATTATGCAATGATGATGTGCAAAACAGACTACTTACACATGTTTAATTCAGTTCTGATTTCTGTTTTCATAAAACCTCGTTAATTAAGCTTAACTGGGAATACACTTATTTGAAACTGAAAAATGGAGTCAGTTTTTGTTCTAACAAAAAGAAGTGACAGTTTTATTTTTATTTTTACTAGGCACACTGTTAAGTGAAGGTTGACTGGCTTGCTTGAGAGAGTAAGACTGACAATGAGTTTACATACATGGGCATGTCAGTTGTATTAGTTTCCCATTGCTGCTGTGACAAATTATCACAAATTGAGTGGCTTAAAACAACACACATTTGTTGTCTTACAGTTCTGGAGGTGAGAAGTGTGATGTGGGTTTCACTGCACTGAAAGCAAGATGTTGTCAGAGTTGCATTCCGTTTGGAGGCTCTAGGATAGAATCTGTAGATTCTTGCCTTCTCTAGCTTCTGGGGGCAGCTTGCATTCTTTGGCATGAGGCCCCTTCCTCCATCTTACTCCCTGCAGCCCATTAAGCCAGGTTGTTCTCATGTTGAGTCTCTCTGGTCTCCCTCTTCTGCCCTCCTCTTCAACTTATAAGGACCTTGTCATTTTGAGGCCCACCTGGACAATCCAGGCTTATCTCCGCATCTCGAGGTCAGCTAATTAACAGACTTCACTCCATCTACAACCTTAGTTTCTCTTTGCCATGTAACTTACATATTCACAGGTTTTGGAGATTAGGATGTGGACCTCTTTGGAAGGGGGTATTACTCTGCCTAGCACATCAATGAACTATTAGTGCTCTCTGAGACAGGCTAAGCTGTCTTCTCAGTTGTGGAGCACATTTTGTGTTTGGTTTCCTAGCAAGTCCTTTTAAATTGAATGAAAAATTCAGTATTAGTTAATGACATTTTGCTTTTTATGATTCTGTAGCCCAGCTCCTGGCCTGCAATAAAGTGAAAACATTATGTAGTTGAGCGATTTCTCCCCTTCCCAGCAAAGTGGGTCCCGTAGTCCTATAACAAAGCTGTTTCATGGGCAGTTCTAAGCAGTTTTTCCTTCATCTCCTTCATCTCCTTCTTGCCCTAAATGTTAACATCTTTGCCTTTCCTGAGTTTCTTCCAGACACATTTTTATATTTTTTTTCTCTTATTTTCCACTTCTACTCTTGTTGCCCACTTTTATCTTATTTATCTGTTTTACTGGGTTACTTTCACTCATGGATACTTAAAGAAGTTCAGTCCCGTTTTTTTATTTTAAAATGTGATCATTAGCCCCTCACTGAATCTCTCTTCTCCTGTAAAAATCTTCATTTGGAAGACTCCTCAAAGAGCACAAAACTTCAGAGTGACCTTTATAAACTAAAGCTAAAATATCCACCCTCAAAGTATCCTTCGGGAAAACCGCTTTGTCGGTTCACATGTGTAGAATCTGCTTTTATTTAAAAAGACAGAAAATATTGCAGAGTAATGATAAGGAACAAAGTCTGTGCGTCTCTGAAGGGTTTCCTGTCCTGTTGATTTCCCTTGGCAGAAGTCTGTCTAGTGACTTACCAGACATGTCTATGATAATCTTGAATGAACTTGTTCTTGTGTATTATTCACAGAGCTATTAAATATATTAAAACCATCTTCAGTTTAATGACTATTTCTTAAAGTTTTGCTCTGGTGGATGTTGTGTGGGTCACACCCACACAAAATAAGATGTGATCTTAATTTGTTTAAAAAAACCCTTAAATTCAAGTACACTGTGTTGCCTTATGAAATCAGCTTTGGTTTTGTGTTCAAAATAAATATTTTTATTTGCTTTTAACTCACCCAATTTCAAAAATGGTCATGCAGTGGCTTTAGAATTCCATTCTGGCTTTGCCCTTCCCATTTGGCCTTGGGTGAGTTACCTAACTCTTCTGGAATTCAGTTACCTAACTGGTAATAAAAGAGTAAAATAATATCCATTGTGTTGGGTTGTTGTAAAGATTCTATAAGACAGAGTATATAAAGGGACTAGCATAATTCTGACATTGTGTATATAAATCCTAGTCATTTTAGCTGTTGTTGGGCAGAAGACAGTATGGAACAGATAGTGTAACTTGGCATGGTATTAATGTTCATAGTGTTGTTCTCTGTATGCAAAGAGGAACTTTCTTGTTCACATACTTGGACATCTTGTTTGAGTCACCAGAATTTCATATGTGTGGCTTGTATCCCAGACCCATGACACACTTGGCTGTGGGAGAGGTGCGGTCTGAAGCTGTGAAAGAGACCATCCTATGCAAACATAGTTTACCTCTTTTGCCAAGTCTGAAAGAACTGAGCTGACCTGTCTAGCAGAACTCTTGGGGATTATTCAATTTGCTTTTGTTGTTTTTATGTCCTGAGATGTAATTTGTCTGGGAATATCATTTGTTGGATACTAAAGACTTTTCTAACTTCCAGTTGAGGGCAGCAGATTGAACACAAACTTTCACCTCTGCTTCTTTCCCCAAACTCTACGAATATGATAGTAAGATTTTTTTTGAAAGCCTAAAGGACAAAGAGAAATGTTGTAGAAGAGTTGATAGTTGTGTGATTTTGGAAGCTGGGAGTAGATGGACGATTGGGAGGTGACTCAGCAAACTTGAGAAAGTGGATCCCAAACTGGCAGAAAGAAAGATGGGACCCGTCTTGATTTGCCCCTAAAGAATTCTCAAAACACTTGGAAACTGGCAGTACTATGTACCTCTGGAAGTGGAAGTGAAGGTGGGGTTGAAAACACAGGGATTGGTTGGATGTGTGTTTAAGAAACACTGAGATCTTCAGGCCCTATTCCCCATTCAGGCTGGGAACAGCCCCCTCCCAGCTCTGGCAGAAGATTTTAGGCTTATTTTCTGGAAACTATAAAACAGAAGGTCTCTGGGCAGAAGGTACCAGGCACTGTTGAGGATAGAGTATAATTACTGAAAACGTGGGATTAAGAAATGCTTGCATTCTAAATGTTGTAAGCCCAACACTTTAAACTAGGCCTTGATTTGGACAATGACATTTGTATTCTCTAGGCCAGCCAGTATTCTCAATGTATGATCCCAGCATAAGCAGCATCAATATCATCTAGGAACTTGTTAGATATGCAAATTTTAGGGCTCTGTCTCAGAGACTCTATAAGTGGGGCCCAGCAATCTATGTTTTATTAACAAGATGTCTGGGTGAGTCTGATGTACACTCAAGTTTGAGAACCATACCACTCCAAACAAAAGATTGGAATATCCTCTGAGGAATTTCACAAGTTCAACAGAAAAGACTTAAGGAAAGAAATTTTTCAGTGAAACAGTCCAGCCAGATGACCCCAGCATGAAACTCACAGTTGATAAGTACCACCCATGTGTCCAGAAATTTAACTTAATTTAATTTAATTTAATTGTTTTTTGAAAGAGAGACAGAGAGCAAGAGTGCAAGTGGGGGTGAGGGAGGAATAAAGGGAGAGGGAGAGAGAGAATCCTAAGCAAGCTCCACACCTAGCACAAAGCCCGAAGCAAGGCTGGATCTCACAACTCTGAGATCATGACCTAAGCCAAAATCAAGAGTCAGATGCTTAACTGACTGAGTCACCCATGCACCCCAAAGAAATTTTAAAACATTTTACAGCCTCATTCTTAAATAGAAGCAGTCAATATCCACAAGACATGCCTTTAACAAGAAGAGGACCTATCCAAACAAATAGGGGAAAAGCAACTTGGAAGAGGTTACTCAGGGAGATGAAAGCTTTTAAAAAGTCATTGATATTCTCAGAGAGATGTGAGAAGATATTTGCCATTACAAGATGCAAAATAAATGAAATTTAAAATGTTAGCAAGAGCATTTTTTTTTAAAATGAAAGAGTGAAAAGATAAAGTTGAGGAAATTTCCCAGAAAGTAGAGCAAAAAAACAAAAGAGGAAAAATAGGAAAGAAAGATAAGAGTCAAGAATCGGTTCATTTTGTTCAGTATCTGAATAATAGGAGTTTGGAAAGAGAGCAGAAAAAGCAGAGAAATTTTTCAAGAATTAAAAGACCTGAGTTTTTAGATTGAAAGAACCCATTAAGGGCGTAGTGGAATCATTAACCCTGCTGTCCAACTGACATCATCACAAAATTTCAGAATTTGAAGGACAAAGATGAGATCGTAGGAAGTTGCAAAGTGAAAAATAGGTCACCTCTAAGGGATCAGGAGTCAGAATGCTTTGAACTTAACAGCAATACTTGGATGACTGATCTAACAATTGGTTTACCAATTCGCGAGAGAGGTAATGAGAATCTTATAGATATGGGGAAGATAAATCCCAGGATCACAGCTGTGCACCAGTCCTGGAAAGCAACCAGTCCAAATGAAAATAGCCTCCAGAGAGGTGTTCCCAAAATGGAATTGCTACAATACCTGATATATTGGAAATATTGAGAGGAATTTTAAACAGTTCAGATAGAGTTTCAGTCAGTGATAAGTACATGGAAAATTAAGCAAATAAAACAAACCACAAGAATATCATTAACTCCAGAGAAAACAAAAAGTTGTGCAAGGAAGGATAAGTCATACTAATCATAATACTAGATAGCTCAGCTGTGGATATTTTGATAATCATAGTAGTGTAAACACTGACTATTGATCTAACTAAAAGTATAACACAATGTTGGAAGGATAGGAGTGGGAAGAAGGGTGTTTGTGATGGTGGCAGATGTTATGTGAGAAAGAAGACTAAATTCATATCTTTCACGTGGGAAATCAGTAGATAGTGCCAAAACTAAAAAAATCAGCAGCAGCAGCATGTTAGTGACATGAAGGCAAATTAAAAATGAACAGCCAAAAGAGTTGAAATTATTAGTTGGGACCACAGGTGATGGGAAGAAAAGGGGAGCAGGCATGGAGATATTGATAGTCTACAGTAATAAAAGTAATTTTTGTAAAACTCTATTTTGGAAAGTTTGCTTTGTTTATTAACCATAACTCTAAACATGGCATGCAAAGTAGATCTTTATTTTAATTTAAATCATAAGTACAGTGGTGAGCTAGTAAACCAGATCACTGAGGCAGTGGGGGTGGGAGGAGCCCTGATTTGTAATGTGTGTTTTAAAGGCTTCTATCATGGCTAATTTCAAGATAACAATAGCTTAACAGCTGGTTCACAAAGTTCCTAAAATTTAATAATCGACTCATACAAGGCAGTATAAATCAGCTTATAAAGACTTCAATAAAAGTACATGTTTCTGGGGCGCCTGGGTGGCACAGCGGTTAAGCGTCTGCCTTCAGCTCAGGGCATGATCCCGGCGTTATGGGATCGAGCCCCACATCAGGCTCCTCCGCTATGAGCCTGCTTCTTCCTCTCCCACTCCCCCTGCTTGTGTTCCCTCTCTCGCTGGCTATCTCTATCTCTGTCAAATAAATAAATAAAATAAATCTTAAAAAAAAAAAAAAAGTACATGTTTCTGCTTTTTTTTTTAAAGGAAAAAAGTCCTCTCTGGCTTGCATAAAAGTGTAGTGTTGTTATGCAAAACATATTTTTCTTCGTAGTTGTTTTTTCTTTAAATTTAAATCACTTTTTGAGATGTAAATTTTTATGCAATAAAGTGCACAGATTTTAAGTGGATTTTGGTAAATTTTGACAAAAGTAAACACCCATGTAATAATTATGCAAAACAGGGGATAGAACAATTTCATTTATAGTTATTGATTGGATGGAATTAGTAATTTTAATAGTATTGGATATTAGGTATGGGGCCTTAATAGATGGGACTATAGAATTCAGACCATGTAATCCACCATGGGATGTCCTTTATTTTTTTCCAAGCAAAAATTTAATAACTGGCAAAATTTTGGACCTATTAAATGGAGAAGCAGTGAGATGATCAACCCTTTATTAATTAGGTTTTATAAAATAAGTTTCTATCTTTGAAAGCTCTGTTTTAATGTACATTGGAGCAAATTAATGAATTTAACTGGGAATCCATGAGGTCTCATCTATTAAGCCAGTTTATAAGTGCCAAAAGCCTACTTTAATTTTCATTTATTTTTCACTCTGTTAGAGCATCTCTATGGGATATTTTAGGGAAATGGGTTCTATGACTATAGGAAATTTAGTCAAGGCTGCAGTTAAAGTGAGGCATACTCATTTTCCCCTTATATTTAGTTACCTTCTTAAGATTATAGGGAGCATGATGTTTACATTTAGTGGGATCTCCAGGTTAATGAAAATTTTGAGCACTAGTATTAAGCCTATAAACCTCTGTCAATTAGAGCATTTCAGAAAATGCTGAAGTTAATTTAGAACCTAGGTTATAGAGATACAAAAGCCTATTGGTGCCCTATTGGTATTTTTGTTATATAAATTGTTTAGCATATAAATTTTGGATTTCCAATTAAGAAAAAGAAAGGTGTTCCAGATAGAAGACTGTCTAAAGCAGAGCTATGTTTGAGTTATGTTAGGAAACAGAAAGGAGGTTTCATGTGTGTAGAAAAGTTGCAATATTAAAATTACATGAGACAGGTTGAGAAGATCTACTTCAACAGATGTGTAATTTGATCATGCAGAAAAGGTAGTAAAATCACGTCATCATAAGTTGGCAGCTAGTCATAATGTATGCTGTTTGAATATAGCACAGATTGTGCAAATCTTCTGGTTATACATTAAGAATAGGAATTGTTTCCTGGTGCATGTCAGGAGGAATGACATCATAATGGTTGGTGTAAGGATTGATTCTAATAGCTGAACGTTTGTACACATTTTAATAGTTATTTATTAAGTGCTGAATAAGTTGAGACACTTTTACTAGTTAAAGATCAGATATCCAACCCAAACTAGCTTCAAAAAACAAAGATGGAGTGTGTGGTTTTGCTTAAGTAGTTAAGTCCCGGAATACATATTGGCCTTCCTGCACAGCTGGATCTAAGGGTTTTAACAAAGTAATTAGACCAGTCTCATCTCTCCACCTCTAGGTCCATTTTTCAGTCTTCCAGCTTCATCTTCAGGTAAACTCTGCCCACATGGTGTCAAAGATGGCTACTAGCAGCTTCAGGCTTTTATCATCAGTGTAGCTATCCCCCGTGGAAAGAGTGTTCCTCCTCTATTAGTTCTAGCAGGTCTCTGAACTGGCTCTCATTGGCCTGCATGGACAAGGTCCCTGTGCCTGAACCACTCTCTCTGATTCCGATTGGCCAGGCCAGGCTGATGGGGTGGGGCAGAGAATGAGGTCAGCTGAATGCAAACCACTGGGAAAAGACAAGCATATTTCTCCAGAAGAAAGTGGGAGTGTTGTTACCACAAGGAGGAAGAATGAATGCTGGGCATTACCAGCTAAAGTACTTTATCTATTCCAAGCACTCTGAATGTCCGGTTATTCTTCAAGGTTTGGTTCAGGTGTCATTTTATCTATAAAGCTTTTCTGGGCCGTTTGCAATATAGGCAAAAATGATCAGCCCTTTAACTCTCGTTTAACTTTTACATATACCTATGTTATGAAACATAATTTTGGCTCAGTTATAATTAATCATTTTGTCTTTCTTTTTCCTCCAGGCTCTTTGAGGGCAGAGACTATATTTCATCTTTGTTTGAATCCCATTTATTCATTCATTTAGTCAGCAAATATTTATAGAGTATGATGTACCAGACATGATGCTAATGCTGGCAAGATGGTGGAGTTCAATATACACATTGTCCCTACACTAACAAAGCTTATTTTAATGGGGAAGAGAAAGAAATTACAAAGTATGTGTTAAATTTCATGATACAAGTGTTAAGAGCACCGTGGTAATAGACATGGAAGGAATGGAGGAGTTAGCATGATGAAGGGTGATGTGGAGATGGGAGGTGACTGTTTCAGGAACAGGGGCGGGCCTGTACGAAGGCCTCGAGGTAAGAGATGATACCGTGAGTGTTCAAGGAACTGAATCTCATATAGTATAGAAACAGCACGGGCCAGATCTTGGAATGCATTATTAAGCTGTTTCACCTGCTTGGAATCTACTTTAAGGACAATAGACAAGGAGTTTCAAGAAGAAGAATATGACCATATTTACATTGAATCATTCTTTCCTACTACAGTATGGGTAAGAAATTGAAGAAGAACAAGATTGAAAGCAGGGAGGTTGGAGACTGTTGTAGTAGGAGGAGGTAAAAATTGATAGCAGCTTGGACCAAAGTCATTGTAGAGAAGATGGGGACGAGACAGATTTGGGGAAAATTTAAGCCCTAGAATTAAAAGAACTTCATGTTTGGTTGCATAGAACAAAGTAGAAATAAGTGAAGAAGACAGAAGACTCCAACATGACTTCCAGGTTTCTAGCTTGAATACTAGGTTGCTTGGGAGTGCTGTTTATTGAGATAGTGTGTTGTGGGGCCAAAGCATGTGGAAGGGAGTTAAAGGGGAAATGATGAGTTCCAGTTTGATGCCAATGAATATGAGGTATCTGTGTGATATCTAAGGGGAGAAACCCAGGGACAATTGGATATATGATCTGTCATCCAAGAGAGAGATTGGGGTTAGAAATAATGATTTGTTGTCCACATATACACAATAATTGAAGTCTTGGAGATGAGTAAAATGACCCGGGGAGAGTGAGCAGACTTAGAAGAAGGCCTATGACAGACTCTGGAGGAACTACCAAAATTTAATGGGGAGGTAGAGGAGGAGCCAGCAAAGAACAGTGAGGATTTCCCGAAGAGTTAGGAGCAGGAACAGGTGAGTGACACTGAGGAAGCGTAGGAACGGCGCTTCAAGGAAGGAAGGGATGGGCAAGTGTTTCAAATGCTGTCAAGAAAGGTAGGGATTTAAACATGTCCATACTACCTAGCACAGCACTTGGTTTCATTCATTAATTTATTTGTCAAATAAATGTTTATTAAACATCAATGATTGGGGTGCCTGAGTGGCTCGGTCGGTTAAGCATCTGCCTTCAGTTCAGATCATAATCCCAGGGTCCTGGGATGGAGCCCCGAGCTAGGATCCCTGCTCAGTGCGGGGTCCACTTCTCCCTTTCCCTCTGACTCTTTCCCCTGCTCATGCTCTCGCTCTCTCTGTCTCTCTCTCTTTCTCTCATATGAATAAATAATCTTTAAAAAAAATTAATAATCATGCCAGGCTCAGTGCTCTACTAGAACATATAAGAGTGGGAAAACACTTTTAATAAGTGGTTAATAGATGCTTGTTGAATAAACGAGTCATCAAATGAATTGTTTTTGTTAAAAATTTAGATGAGGTTGCTTGCAGATAGGATAAAATTTATAAGGACACACATCATTGTAAGGCTAATATTCACCCAGCTTTCTACTTTTCCTAGTGGCTGAACAATCTCAGTGACAGAAATTTGGTTCAGGCTTAATTAATCTGGGCCAAAGGAAGATATCAATGTTAGGTAAAGGACTTCTTAGTAGAGCATACAGCAGTAATTAGAGTCTCTCACTTGAAAAGCCTTATTTCCAAGTGTAGTTAACTGTCAGTTTTCACACTCTCTCGATTTTCTCATGGAAACTACCACTTTTTTCATCTAGGTTCACATAGAGCCTGTGATTCTTTTTTAAAAGTGTCCTTCTTATCTAATAACACCTGCAGAAATTGTTTATATCATTGAAGGCTGTCAGATCAAGCTGAGCAAGATAGTCCACTAAAATCTTTTCCAGTGGCAGAAGGTGCACAGGGGATACGGCAAATTACATCAACATTTCTTCATTTCTTATCCAAGGTATGTTATTTCTCATCCATGGAGCATGAGACAGAGACTACGAGGCTGACGACACCCGTCACACCTGTGTCCCACTGTCTGAGGACATTTTGTTCTCCAGGATGAGTCATAAGAAGTTAAGTTATTTTCTGATGCTTGTCATGCAAAATGGTATCAATGTTGTAGTGTCAGTTGTATTATATTAATTGAAATGCAATTTCCTGTAGAAGTTTTAAATTTAGCTAGTTTATTACAGAATGTGGGAGTAGGAAAGCAGTAGTTCTCCATGATTGTTCTGTTGGGGGAGAAATCTGATGTAAGTCAGAAGTGTAGAGAAAATCAAGCGTTTAGCTTCCTAATGACCTTTAGTAATACGGGAAGCAAGGTAGGCTCCTAACATCAACCATTCACATGACAGGATTAGTAACAATAGTTCTGTGCATTGGATATCTGCTATGCACTGTGCCAAACACTTTATAAACATTCATCTATTCCTAACACTTAAAAAACACCCAACACACATGCGCACAGACACATGCACACACAAAACTGGGAGAACAAATTTGCAACAGTTGATGAGTGTTAATATGAATAATGCAGAAAGAACTTCAAAAATTAATAAAAAAAAGAAAAATGGGCAAGGGATATGAATAATTACTAGAGAAAGATATAGAGGCCACTATTTATACAAAAAGATGCTTAAACTCATTTGTAATTAAATGTAAACAAAAACAAGATAAATTTCTTTAGGAAATTGGCAAAGATTAAACAAGAAGATGATGAAAAAGCATACTTTTACATTACAATATTTTTGGAGACCCTATCAACATTTTAATTTCATGGTTTATAACCTAGCAGGTACTACTAGATACCAGCATGGGTTATGTGATGTTTGTAAATAAGAATACACCATTGTTTGTAGTTTTGAAAAATTTGGAAATGACTTAAATACAGAATTAAGAGAATATTATGCAACTACCAAAAATTGAGGAATATTAATATTATCACTTTTGGAAAATGTCGATATATTGTTAAGCAAAAAAAGCAATATAGACAATACAGGACAATAACATTTTAAAAACCTGTAATGTGATACTTTGGAAGAACGTAGAATTGATACACCTGAACAAATGTAATCAAAAAGAGAGGAAACACAAGTTACTGATATCTGGAGTACAAGAGGGGACCCCAATACAGATTCTGTAGACATTATAAGAATAATATGAGTATTACAAACTTCTTTATGCCAATTAATTTTGCAACATAAAATAAACAACCTTCTAGACATACATAAATTACCAAAACTTACATAATAATAGAGCATCCAAATAACCCCATATCTATTAAATAAATTGAATTTGTAATCATAAACCTTCCTACAAAGAAAACAACAGTGCCAGTTATCTTCATTAGTGAATTCTACCAGACACTGGAGGAAGAAATAAAACCAGTCTACACAAATTCTTTCATAAGATGGAATAGGCGACAATACTTCTTACTTCATTTTATGAGGCTAGAATAACCCGGAGACCTAATGATGATATTACAAGAAAAGTAAATTATAGATCAATAACTCTCATGAACATAACACAAAAATTGTAACAACCTGGTAATATACACAAGGGATAATTTATCATAGTGAAGTGGGGTTTATTCCACAAATATAAGGTTGATTTAACACTTGAAAACCAAGTCAATAGAATACACCACTTAACAGAATAAAGGAAAACAACTCATAATAGATGCAGAAAAAGCATTTGGCAAAGTTCAGTACTCCATCATGATGAAATCTCTCAGCAAACCAGGATGAGAGACTACTCAGTTCAGTAAAGGCATTACAAAACAACCTACAGTTCACATCAAACTTAATGGTGAAATGTTAAATCCTTTCCTCTGAGATTAGAAACAGGGCAAGGATGTTTGCTTTCACCATTTGTATTCAGCTGTGTAGTAGAGGTTCTTGCTGGTGCATTGAGGCAAGAAGAAGAAACAAAAGACATCTAAATTGGAAGAAAGTTGTAAAATTCTCATTATTCACAGACAACATCAGTGAGTATTTAAAAAATTCTATGGAATTATCCAAAAGTATAGTAGAACTAACAAGTTAATTTAGCATGAACACAAGATACACAGGCAATATTTAAAAATCGTATTCTGTATACAAGCAAGAGCAATTTAAAATTAAATTTCAAAAGATATTAAATATGAATGCATCAAAAAACATCAAATACTTTGGAAAATACCTTCAGATATCTTACAAAAGATGTGCAAGACTTCTACATTGAAAAGTATGAAATATTACTTAGAGAAATTACACAATGCCTAAATAAATGGAGAGATATGTTCATGGATTGGAAGGCTCATTAACATCTGGATGTCAGTTCTCTCCAAATAAGTCTGTACACTCAATGAAATCCCTATTAAAATACCAGGAGGATTTTGTGAAGAAATATACAACCTGATTCTAAAATTTACATAGAAATACAAAGGACCCAGAATATCCAAAACAATCTTGAAAAAAAAAGCACAATTGGTAAAATTACACTGCCTGATTTCAAAACTTACTCCTTAAAGCTTAGATTAAGATACTGTGGTATTCACATAAAGATAAACATATAGATCAAAAGATCAGAATAGAGCGGCTAGAAATTGTCTTACATATATATATATGATCAGTTCATTTTTTGCCACTGTATCAAGGTAATCCAGTGGGGCAAAGGACAGTTGTTTTAAACAAATATCCCATATGGATATCCATATGGAAAAAAATACACGTAAACCCCTCTCTTACTACATACACAAAACTTAATTTGAAATGGATTATAGACTGAAATGTAAAACCTAGAACCTGGAACCTTGTAGAAAGAAAACATAGGTGAATATCTTAGCCACTTTGGGATAGGCAGAATTTTTTGGATAGGGCACAAAAAGTGCTAACCATTACAAAACAAAAAACAAAAAAACAAAACAAAAAAAACCCCTACGCTTGTTTTCATCAAAATTAAAAATTCCTGTCATCAAAAGGTGTTATTTAAAAAATAAAAAGACAAGCTATAGATTGGGAAAGATACTTGTAGCTCATAACTCTGACAGAACTTGAATCCAGCATATAAAAAGAATTCCTGTAAGTTAATATTAAAAATTAACCAAGAAAAAAAATGATAAGCCAGACTTCATTAAAATAACAAACTGCTCTGTGAAAAACAATCCCAAGAGAGTGAGAAGACAAGCCACAGACTGGGAGAAAATATTTGCAAAATAAACATCTATTAAATATATAAAATATACAGAGAACTCTTAAATCTCAACAGTAAGAAAACAACTCATTAAAAAATGGGTCAAAGATCTTTAAAGAAGAAGAATACCTAAAAGAAGGTATACAGGTGGCAAGTACATGCATCAAAAAGATGCTTCACAACACAGAAGAGTTAGTGTTTAAAGATTTATTTATTTGAGAGAGAGAAGCGAGCAAGCGGTGGGGAAGGGCAGAGGGAGAGGGAGAGAAAGTCTTAAGCAGACTCCACACTGAACGTGGAGCCTGACACAGGGCTCTATGTGGGGCTTGATCCCATGACCCTGAGATCAGGGCCCTGAGATCACAACCTGAGCGGAAACCAAGAGTTGGATGCTCAACTGACAGCATCACGCAAGCGCCCCTAGAGGAGTTAGCGTTTAATGGGTACAGGGTCTTATTTGGGGGATATTAAGTTCTTTGGATGGATGGGGGTGATGACTGCACAACAGTGTGAATGTATTTAATGCCACTGAACTGTACTTAAAAATGTTTAAAATGGTAAATCGTATGTTACTTATACTTCACCACAATTAAGAAAAAACTTATTGAATACCAAAGACCTATATATTTTACTGAATGTTAAATATACCTCAATTTATTCATATTTTTATTATAGTTAATTTTTTTTTGTTAAGGGCTCATGCTGCAAGCATTAAACCACGTGTAGCTTCAATTCTGTGAGCCCAGATTCACGTATTTAGGAAGAGAAAAGCAAACTGTGATCCATGTATATGGATGAGAAACTAAAGGCTCACAGTCAATCACACTGTAATTTTTAATTTCTACAGCCTAAAAGCCAAAAGTCACAGTTGTTTTTGGTCTTTCTGGATGTCCCACAAGGTAACTCCTGAGCTGAGCAACCTCATTACCCTTCAGTTTCTGGTTGAGAACACTGGTTAATCCCTGGGTGTTCAGGATACACAGAAGCCTTGGGAAAATTGTGTTCTCAATGCCATGCATTCCCTTCACCATTGTTGACACTGGATGAATCCTGTATAGATTTTTCAACAAGGATTCAGTGAGATCAGCCACACTTAATCCAATAGCCCAGTTGGTATATCCTTTTAGCTTGACGACTTCATAGGCACTTTCACCCGCCATCTTAGGCACTTCCTTTCAATTTTCACTGTCATTGTTCCCATTTCTGAATTCAGTTCTGGAGAGAAACGCCTGCCACATTCACTCCACTCCACACAGCCACAGTTGAGTTGCCATGTTTTCTCAAAATCCATCCATGGCAGCTGCTGGGATGAATGCCTAGTTTTTCAGCCATAAGATAGTGAAATCTAGCAGAATCCATATTACACCCACTTCCAATCACACAAAATATACCTCAATTTTAAATATTTTTAAAGAGAGAAAAAGTGCTGAATAAACAAAATGAATAAGCAAACCAAAACTAATGCCAAGATTTTAAATCTCTTGGAATAATTCAGCTAAACTGAATATGCAAGTAAGGCTGAGAAATACTTTAATGATTTTGGTATCATTTAGTTCTTTGGGGAAAACATTTTCCAGTTGGTCATTCCAGAGCTGTTGGCCCATAAGCACACTGTACTGTGTATTTCAAAGTCGGATTCCTCAATACCCATGGCAGAAAACAACTCTGGTAACCCCACAGTTCTCTACAAAGACCCACTTGTTTAAAAAAATGACTTGTTAAGAAATGAAATGTAGGTACGACAGGTAAAGCAGCCTTTAGGATTGTGTCGTGAATTCTCAGAGTTTACTCAGAGACAGCTGAAGCCAGGTGGGGACACCATCCCCTCGTCTTCATTGGACAGGCTCTGATTTTTAATATGGGACGCGCGATACGGAGTGAGTCTTAATGGCAATATTCTTCAGTGTGATAATCTTTGTTATCTACATCATCCTTTCCACCTGACCGTTCGCTGGGGGCAACCATGAGGGCAGTTCAAATAACCCCTTTGTTCATAGACTGCCTAATACCAACCAAGACAAACTGATTCATTCACTCAGACTCTGAGTCAGAAACTAACCCTATCTAGTGATCTGTCTATAGATGCAAGTAACTATAATTGTGGCATCAAGGTCTGTTTTGTTGCTAGTGGCTTTGAGCCAAAGATAATAATTTTATTTTTTCTACCTTTGGATTGCACTCCTCTATAGGCTGTTGTGTAAATTGGGGAAGTGTGGATGATGCTGACGTATTTCTGTCAGCTGAGTTTTTTCCACCCTTGTAAATCTCCAGTGCTGGGTTCTCATACAGCCTTCCTGGTATCCTTTCTATTTGGAAAAACAAACAAACAAAACCCCCAAAATCACTGGCCACTGTCCTGTCCACTAAGGGACATATCCCTGAGCCTGGGGTTCTCTTCTGGATACCTCCTCTCTGTCAAGGCACGGACACCTGACTCCATGTGAATAAGGCTGAGATTCTCCTTGCAATTCCTGTCAGAAAGTTCAAGTCCTGTTTGTCTAACCACTCGTTTCCTACTCCCACCAGGCTTCCTCCTTGTAGCCCAGAAAACAGCTTGTAATCAATGTAAATTATATAGACATAATTGCAGACATAATTCTAGAACTTCTTGACTCTGAGATAGGATCGAGGGCTTCCTTTATTTGGAGGACATTGTCCCTTAAGCATGCACATGTACTCCCTCTGCACTGTCTGATTTCTTAATGTGAAGCCAAAAAAATTGTGGTTTGTGTTTGTTTTGTTCTGGCACAAATTCAGAACTCGGTACCTGCTTGATATTCTGGAACGCATCTCTGTGCTGGTGAATTTAATATCATGGAACATTTTTCTAGTGGGCTGTAAAATAATTCTGCAGTAATTCACATTTATTGAACAAAAATATGGTAAAAACTGAGTGCCTTGTAAGCCCTAAATATGAGTGCTTAGGTTCTTATTCGATGGATCATTGGCGGCCTCTCAAAATGCTCCTGTGGCTTTAGGTTTGAAACCTTTTTGTAGGGACTTGGTAGAGCCTACTGGGGTTGTCTCACTAGTGTGATATCCCCCCTTTTTTTTCTTTAATTGTTTTTTGTTTTTCCCCTTTAAAACAAAAGATACACATTCTAGGTTGCTTTTTTTTTAAAGATTTTATTGATTTATTTGAGAGAAAGAGAGAACGCACTAGAGGGGAGAGGGGCAAAGGGAGAAGGAGAAGCAGACTCCCCGCTGAGCAGGGAGCCTAATGCGGGGTTTGATCCCAGGACCCTCAGATCATGACCTGAGCCAAAGGCAGGTGCTTAACCAACTGAGCCAGCCAGGCACCCCCCATATTTTAGTTTTTAAGTAAATTGGTGTAATGTCAGAATCCAGATAGAATTACAAAGTTTCTTTCTATAAACTCCCAGGTTATATTTTAGGAAATTAGTAATACTGAGGCCATATTATCAGTTTACTCTACCTGGATTTTTAATGGTGTGAGTCACTTCTTTTCCAAGACATTTTTGTAAGCCGTTCCCCTGTCTGGGTTGCTGTTGCCCTTCTCTGCACTGTCTCTAACTGTATCAGAAACAGTGCTCATCAGTGCAACAGACCATGTGAGGAACTATTCACTGTTGATTGACTCCCAAGAATTCCAGTGGACATCACCAAGTCATAGCCATTTCTAAGAGCTACTGTTAATGTTTCCCTGCCCTGAAGCCTAGGCCCTAGTGTTGACTCTGAGTAAGAACCTTTTATAGTTGAGAAGACATGAATATTCACATCCAGCTATAGACTTTATTATAAATTACAAGTCTTCATTAAGGTCAGGTTAACTGGAAGTTGGGCTTCCTGTGATGTACACACTCTATCCTTGAATTTGTCAGAAAAAGCTCTAGATACTATATAGTCAAAGCCAGATTTGGCTTGTCTCCTTGCATTCCGACACATGCATGCTGATGCACGTATTTCCTGAATTCTGCTGACTCTGTGGGCAACAGCTTTCTGCCTGGGTAATATGGACAACATTAGTATCAGGTTGTGTTACTTTACTTATTGTGGTGTTTGGTTATGTGGTCTCACTGGCTGGGGATTTTAATTGGGCTGAGTTCAGTCAGAAATTAACTTGGGAAGATTTTATTGGTAATTCCACATTAGATTTTTGTCCTATGTTGTTTAAGAGATGCAAAAATTTTTAATGGTGAAATAGATATACTGGTCTTTGCCATAAGCAACATAGTTCTTGATTCTTTTTTTGAAGGGATAATCTCTGAGCAATGTCAGATGCTGTGGCTGTAATAATCAGTGTTATTACTCTAAATGAAGCAGTAATGATGGAAGGCCTTATTCAAATACATGAGCAGATTCCATAAACTGCCCAGGGACATCTGTTTCTTTTATGCAAAGGAAAACCTTCAAGGAAATCTTGGGACATATACTGATCAATGTCAAACTCATCAGTATGTCCCAAAGTGTTCGTTTTAAAAACAAAAGATCTATTTGAGTAACAGGATAGAGACCAGGAATACTGAGAATGAGTTAGTTAATTTTGTTTTTTCTTATCCTATTTCTTTTCAACAGAATCTCACCTTTGTCTCCAGAAAATAGAAGATAAGCCAATTTTTCCATGTAGCTCTTTACTTGGTGAAAAGCAATTCTCACCCTGCCTCATTCTAAAATATTATCATAAGCAACACAGGAATTCAAAAGGAACAAAAATTCTAACAATTGATTAAAGTGGTCTTTGACATGCAAAATTTTTGTTAGTATCTAATCCAGTGGTATTTCTTTCATCCCTACTATCCTGTGATCAATCATAAACCAACCCAAACTTTCAGATCTCAACAGATGAATGCAAATTTTTGAGTGGCTTCCAATTATTTTCTATATTTAAAATAAGAACAATGACTACTCTTACTCTTTTGGGGGGCTACAGTTCTAGCTAATGAGATGTTGCCTTCATTTATCTTATGGAGGTGGCTACACATTGAATCTTAACCGTTGGCCTTTCACCCGTTCATTAATTCTTTCAGCACGCTTGCTAAATTCTTCCTACTTCTCTTGTGCCATGCATGCTAGGTGCTGGGGATAAAAAGATGAGCAAAACAGGATTCTGTCCTTGAAGAACTCACAGTGTAATGGGAAAGATAAACTTGTGCACAACTTTGGTTTTTACTAATTAGGAGTTATAAGTGAGAGGTGGTGAGAACACATTATCTTTTTTTGAAAATTGGCGGGACTTGGTTTAAATTCCCTGCCTTCCTCTACTGCCCTTTTCCCCATACCACCCCCACAAGGGGGGAAAAATGAGAATAAAATCTCTTTTGAAAAAGTCCCTCAATGGCAGCTGTGGAAAATGATATTATTTGCTTGAGTAATAGAGAAGTAGAAAGAATGTTCCATTCTAGGTCCACACTTGATTTTGTAGAGTTGGATATAACCAGTGAAAGCAATTATAATTCCATTTAGTGTTAAAACAACTGGATGTTTTTATCCTGTTCTTAAATGATGGTGTCACATTTGCTTAGAATTAGTTATTTTATATTTTACTCTCATATTTCATAAACAAATATAAGTGCAAAAATGGACAAATTAACTGGATGGTATGGACTAGAAACCCAAACTTTTCATTTGTGAGAATTGATGGTTTGAAAGATAATGTGAATATTTAAAACAATTTAAAATATAACCACTTCCATGTGTCATTCTTTATTTAAAACAAAGATATATCTGTGTAGATTTTTAGTTTTGTGTAGTTATGATAGCAGAAGTTAAGGTAAGATAAGAGGGCCCCATAAGCTATGTAAAATAATATTCTTTTTCAAGAAAAAGAAAAAAGAAAGAATCTTAGCAACAGTAGCTATGCAACACATTAAAGATGATTTTGAAGTGAAGAGACCTGTTCATTATTGCATGAGAGACTAAAAAATTTTAAATACTATCATATAAGATCTATATATTGATAATACACTGCTGTTTTATTCATTTGATACTTACTTTAACTAAAAGTCTAAGTTTATCCTCCAGGTTAATGAAAGAGAAAAGGATTCCACTAGAATAAAATATTTTAAAAGATGTTTAGAAATATCCACATTTCTCTAGAGCATAACAGCCTAATGGTGTAATTTTCATGTTTTCTTGAGATTAGGCTGGCTGAGTTTTTTTATTTTTTTATACAATTAAAATGCAGATGTTGTCATTTTTCATTTTCGTGTATTAATAGTTTGCAATCAGTTGAATACAAGATTCTCAGTTAAAAAAATACAGTATGAAAGTTATCCTGGTTGTAGTTGATATTTCTTCTTAGAAAGCCTATAAAGCCTAATTTTTTTTAAGATGAGAAATTTCATTACAACGATGGCCCCTTTAAAACAAATTTGCTTTGTTAAGCAGGCAGGATAACATTCCTCATAAACATTCATCATCATAAAAAGATCTAAAACCTTTACCAATAATGTGTTAAATTTTTTTTAGGAATTTTAAAAAACTTATGTATCCCATATGCTTACTAATTCATGTGGAACTTTCAAGAAAATGGAATTGGTTCTAAAGGTGATACTTGTTTCCATTTTATGTGTGGAAAAATATCAGCTTTTACATTGCCTGAGACCAATGACCTGTTGAGGATGTCACTAATAGAACTGGGCGGTTTGGTTCCCTGACCTGTAGGGTAGATACCTCTTTTCATTTGAATACTTTGATTGGTTTCAGTATGCAGGTTTGGGGATAGTAGTTGTAAAGAGAAGACATTGGTCTGCATAATAGAAGGAGGAAAAAGTTGGGGTTCTGAGACAATTCAGGAGGGATGGTGTAAAGAGATGAGAAGAAGGGGCAAAGAAGGGGCCAGAGAACTGGGAAGAAGCGGTGACATTCATTGGGTTCCTTCAATCTTTAATAATTTCTACTAAGTTTCCAAAATGCTTAGTGTTACTGTTTTTTGTGAAAACTGAATTTTCCACAATCTTGATCTTCCTTGAGTATTCATTTACTCATATTCAATATTTAGGGATATGTTGCTGCTTGCGAGCACTGCCCCTTAGTGCTGGGGACACGATGATGAGGCTCCCTCCTTGCCCTTATGGAGGTTATGATCTACTACAGGGTTAACAATCCATAGCCTGCAGGCCAAATATGGCTCACAAGCTAAGAATGATTTTTAAGTGATTGAAAAGAACCAAAAAAAACCCACATTCATGACATGTGAAAATTATATGAAATTCACATTTCAGTGCCATTAATAAAGTTTTATTGTAACATAACCAGGCTCATTTGTTTATGGACAACTTATGGCTGATTTTGCACAAAAAGACAGTGTTAAGTTACTTGTGACAGAGTACATTTGACTCAAAATGTTTAACATATTTACTATCTTGCCCTTCACAGATAACATTTTTCAAATCTGGTACGTAAAACTGATGTTAAATAAGAGATTACGAGTAAGTATAGTATTTTATAGTGGAGAATATTTAGCATTATATGGACCATATAGCTTGCCAAACAACTCAGACATAATGAGTAATATTGCATATCTGTACTAGTCAGACGGAATCAGGTCTATTTGCTTATTACAGAACCCACCCTAAACCAGCCTCTGCCAAAAAGAAAATACACTGGTTCATGTAACTAGGAAGACCAAGGAAAATTCTGGCTTTAGAAATGGCTGGCTTCAGCAGTTCAAATGATATTATGACCAATTTATGTATCTCTTTTCTTCATGTTTTTGGCTCTGATCTCTTTCTCCATGTTAGCATCATTTGGAGGTAGACATCACGTGACATCCTCTCAATGATGGTGGACGCAGGGGATGCAGGCCCATCTGATCGACATCCCTACCAGTAGAAAGAACCTGCTGGGATAAAAAAAAATAAGAGATTCACACTATGAGCTGACATTTATAAATTTTTTGTGTGTGCATGTTTGAGTTGTTGGGGAATATATAACATTCCAATCACAGTGGTGAATATAATCTCAGGAAAGTAAAATTCTATGACAATATCTTAATACTTTATTACAGAAATTGCGTACTGATTGCCTATGGGACTGATTCAGCTTCAGACCTATTCTGTCTAGCCTACTGACCTGTAGTTTCTTTCCTTTTTTTTTTTAATTGAGCCAATCATTTGCAGCTTTTCCTTTTAAAAAAAGACAATTTTGGCAATAGTAGATCTGCATTCTTGCGTGAAGATAATTAGCTACCTTTTTTTATATGGAGCAGCAGCAACTATTCCCTTAGATGGAACATTTGATCTTTCATTAGCCACAATCACCATCACTCCCTATTGCTTCTCTAATGTTAAAAAGCTGATGTCAGTTGCCACTTGTGTTTGTTCCTTCTAGAATAAAGAATTGTTTCTCTATATGCCTCTCTCCACTAAATGTGGGGGAAAGATGCTTGATTCAGACTTAATGGAAAAGATCATCTTTCTTTGATGAAGTGAAGAATAGTCTTCCGTATATAACATGCAAATAAAAGATGTCCCTATTGAAAGAACCACAGCTTAAGAAGTTGTGAAATATGAAATAAATCATCTGAAACCATTATGAGACAAATCATAACATTTATGACTGGTATATGAAGAAGATGAAAAATGAAAAACTTAACCTGAGACTAGGATTGAAATGTCAATGATTGTTTTTGAATATGAATAAAATATCTGATGCTCTTGCAAATGAGGTTATATATTAAGTGAAAAAATTACCCAGACAGCAAAAGCTTTTATCAAGGATGGCAAGTTTGTAAAAGAGCATCATAGAGTACAGCAGAAATTATGTGTTCTGCACAGAGACAAGCATTTGTAAATTGAAGTCTTACTGGAAGTACTGTTGACCAGAATATTGAAGTTATGTCTTAGTCCTTGCAGAAAAGTTGTATAAAAAAAGTTAAATTGGTTGCAGCATTTTTTACTGCAGGTGATGAGAGCACAGATTTAAATAATGTCACATCATCAGCTACACTGAATTGGTGATATTGACAAGAATGCTTATGTGTCAGAAGATGACAGGCTGTGATTGGACTCAGCAAATGACTGATCTTTGTCTGTAAGAAAATTTGCAAAATGCAGGGCAGTTGGTCAAAATCAGTCAGTGTGATTCATCTCTTACAATGGACAGTGTTAATGTGAAAACTTAAATTTAGGAAGGGAACATTCCCCAAGACATAGAATTTAGGTCTCCTGATGACATCATTTTCTAGGAATTTCTTTGTGCCAAGGAATTTAAAATGCCGCGTACCATGAAGGTGACGTAATTAATCCTGCAAACTGGATAATGTTACATAGCATAAAATCCAGATATTCCAGGGGGGCTTTTTATAAATTAGATGGATACTATTGTAGCGTGTTGCAGTACATGAACTTACGTGGCCAAGTGCTAATATTTTTGGACGCTTTTATGTCACTTGCCACTAAATCTCTAACAATGAAAAGTGGATCAAAGTCTTGGCCTTTTGATGGCTAGAACCTATCAGTTTTGAATAGTTCTCTGCAAAGACATTCACCACATTCATCAGCTACACAAATGTATGATTCAATTTGCTCACTTGAAGTGAAATTGTCTTTAAGAAACTAATTTGGCAAGGAATAATCTGGCCCATTATCCTGCACTGAAATCACTTTCCTGAAATGAAAGTCATGGCTCAAACTACATTACCAAAGCTGTGGAGTTGAAAATGGAATTCCAAAAAGGTCCTCTGATTTTAAACTTTATGAAAATAAAGTAACTCTGAGACATTAGAAAGTTCACCTTTATATTTTGAGATTGATAATATGAAAAGAAGAGCTACAAACTGAAGCCATCGAACTGCAAAGCAGTAACTGAAAGTTAAGCACATGGTATGGGGATCCCAGAACTGAACAAACACCTCTCCAGACCCAAGCACTGTGTAATGACAGCCTATACATGTAAAGGAGCACCAATGTTTGTCAAGTCCATTTTTGCACATGAAACTGAGTAAATCAGATTATTGCACCCAATCGAAGGATTTGTGGTTTAGGTTGACATGCCCTGACAGTGATATCTTATGTTTCCATGATAAGTTCAGAAGTAACAAATTATGAAAGAGAACTTAAGTAAGGAAATAATTCTATTTTTCAATGTCTTTTATTTTAAAATCTCAAATGTCTCTAAAAATAGCATACATACCAGTTCATACTATATTCAGGAAAAATAAAGGAAATTTGATAATTTTCTGACACTTCTCTCATGTCTCATCAACCTCACTTGTTTCTGTGACTGGCTGGCCCCTGGAGGCATTTAAATGAACTCCCCCCATCCTCTGCCCCACCTTGGCCTAAGCCTCTATATGATGTTCACTCATCCTTTGATGGAAGGCTGTGTTAAAGAAAATAACCTTTATGGTATCTATAAACAGAGATCCCAAATAGCAAGAATTTGTCAGAGTGTGTCCAGCACTCTCTAGGGGAAAAATATCCCAACCAGGGGCCTCAAGGATATTGTTACTGTGGAGATAGACACACCGGTCTTTTCTAGATGGGTAACGGGAGCCATAAATATCATTCAACTACCTATCATTGATCAGATGTTGTGCCCACTAAGCAACAACATTATTGACCTGGCCTGCGGGAGATGGCGAGGCACCAAAGTTTCTTTTCTCTTCAAAAGTGAGTTTTTCTCCTACACATTAATAAATTTGCTTTCCAGTTTACATAGCAGCCTCTTGTCAGTCTGGGTAACTAAATTAGTTGCTAGAGCCTTATCACCCTTAGGCATAAGAACAGAGTATGTGTATCTTGACCTATAAACAACACACCAGATCCTGCTACTTAACTATTTATAACTCAGCGCTCTAAAAATAGTTGGACCATACCCATTACCATTCAACCGAACTTATGTACGAGTACTTAGGAACAGCAGTGAGAGTCTTCCTTACCACAATCATTTTGAAATCAAATTACTCTTTTACTAATGCTTTTTTTAAAAAAAAATTTACTTTGATCCAGATCCAGCGGCCCTACATTTTGAAAAATTTACCAGGCTAGTTGAATATGAATTTACTGTGAACAGAAGTCATGTTAAGGAAGAGAGTAGGCTGAGCCTGCAGGGCCCCTAACTGCAGCCTGTAACAGCTAGCGCTTCACTATGTAAGGCAAAGACAGAGTGGTTAATGGCCCTGATAGGCTTTTCCACAATAAATTAATTAATGTGGGTTTACATTCTTCTTAGAGGCAAATTGGCATTCTCTGACATGTACCCATTAATATAAGTTATGAGACAAAGTATTTTAATTATATATCACGCCACATAAGGCTTTATAACTTGTACCAAGTCTGTCAATATCGAAGTCAATAAAAGTTGAGTGACTGTGAAATAAGATTCTGTACAATTAATCTTAAAGCTAAAATAGTATGAAGAGTGAATGGAAATTATAAATGTATGTAAGATTATTATTTAAGCCCCATTTTTTTCTGGTTTGTATTATATAAAATAATTAAGTTTTCCTTTAAAAAAGTCCATCACGATTATATTGGAAAAAAATGTTTGTATTTGCCTTTTAGAAATAGTTTTAAATATGCTCTATTGACTTTTTCTAACTGATTGAATTCTCAGACATATTTTAAATAAATGAATTAAGAATGTTTGTTTTAAGAAATAAAGCTGGAAAAAGATACTATACAATAGAGATACATTTCTGTAAGAAAAACATCTGAGATGTGAGTGGAACAGAAAATGAGACAATCCTGTTTTTAAAAAAATCCTTACTATAGTGACAGTCTAATAAAACCACAAAGCATTTGTTGGATCTTGAAGGTCATGTAGTTTAACTTCCTACTGGATGTATAAATCTCTCTTACGTCATCCAAACAGTCATGCAGCCTCTCCTTGAATATTGCCACTGACATCGAATTTATTACTTTTCTACTCAGTTCATAAATTTTACCTTCTATCTGGTTTTAGGGTTTTTTATGTACATGTCATACGATTTCTACTAGACTATAGTCTCCTTGAGGGCAGATTCAATATTTAAATACCTAATATCCTGTTGATAACAAGTGCTTTCCCTGTAATAACTTTCTCAAATATATTATTGAAGTAATCAATTAAGGGATTCCTACTCGGGGACATTCTACTTATTAGAAAATTCCCCCTTAAATTGAGCTCTTCTGTTCTGTCAGCTGGCCGTCCTGTTTCATTCTTGGGAGACCCAGCCCAAGGGTGAGGCTTCATCCTTATTGTGGAGCTTAGAAGTATTCTGCTCCTGTTACTGCTTCCCTCATCCTCTTCCATAATGGGGGAAAAAATACTGATTTCAGTTCCTATTCTTTTAAAATAACAAAGTTGTTAATTTTCCTTATGCCCCTCCAAGGTCTCAGGTTTGACTGAACCTAAATCAATCCCTTTATTCATCAAGACATACTGAGTCTTTGGGGTTTTTTTTGGTTGAAATTCAAGTCACTCATTCTTCATTCTTAAAATTACTTAATGATATCCTGCCCCAAGAGCTCCTTTCTGGGTGGTGCCAAAAGTCACACCACCTGACGATGATAAATACTGAGTCAGCATGGATGGCAAGAAATGATCACACTTCAGGATGGTTTTATGGTCAAAGGATTACTGTGAGAGAGGAAGACAAATTTGTCAAGTTTTCTTTTTTTTTTTTCCTCACAAGACAAGCTTACTTGAGGATCTCTGAATGTGCTCCTTAAAATTCCAAGCTTAGGTTGCTTTAGAGATGCAAAAGACCTTAGATCACAAAGTTCATCTTCCTCATTTTATAAACAAGGGAATTAAACTCAGAAAGGTGTCTGTTGGTCTAGATCCTAGCTAGCTAGTGGCCATATCAGAAGTAGAGACCAGGACCCTTCACTTAATGCATATCCCTCTGTGTCCAGAGAGCCTTTTCATACAACTCTCTTCAGATGTCAAATTGAGTTGTCTTTTCTATATCGTGTAATGTCATGTAAAGCTTAAATATAAAGCTGCCAGAGGGAAATAAGTGCTTTGGTTAAAATGTGTTTTGTGATTTATCACATAAGGAGCTTAAGGATATGTATTCAATAAAACTCAAATAGCAGGATGCCATTCTGTCCATAATAGCCCAAATCCTGGGTCTCTTGTGAAAAGAGAAAACCCAATTGTCTTCAAGTTACCCCCAAGTCATCTTTTCCTCAGAAAATTTAAATTCATTAAGATAGCAACTAGACATTGTGGAAATATAGAAGCATAAATAAATAATATTGAGCAATTTAATGAAATAATCAAGATTTAACCCAATTACAGATAAATGATCATCGGCATCAAAGTTGAATTCTTGGAATTATTTGTCATGAGAATATATACATTTGTTGTATTAGGATATATCTACCTATTTTAGTGTATCAGAGAGAACAATACATATTAGTGATCCTTAGATTTCAGAGGATGGAAACCAGACCCGTAGTTGATTTTTTTTTTAAAGCCTACATGTACTAGAAAACATGAAGAATGGAATGTATAAATTCATAGAGTTGCTTCCTTTCCATAAGTTGTTGAAGGCTATAATAGAAATTTGGACCATCGACAAGAATCCTATTCTTTTGATATGTTTACCAAAATCAAGATGAGTCCATTCAATATTTAGTTAGACTACTTCTTTCCTCATTCTTTCACTCATTTATTTACTCAAGAATCTGTTTAGCAGTACTGAGTGTTCACCAAGTGGCAGGCCCCCTAGCTGGTACTGAGGAAGATGAAGATGACTATGAGGCATTGATTTCCTTAATTTCAAGGAGGGGTCAGGTGAGACAGTCCAACATGTCACGAATTATAATGTAATAGCATCAGAATTAGAGATGTGTCTAAAGTATGGGGGAGCCCAGAGTAAGTGAAAATGCCCAGTTTAAAGGTTGAGCATGATTTCACAGAGTCAGTAATACCCGAGGTGGATCTGGATGAAAGACTAGGATTTTACCCCGTAGAGGAGGGAAGGGAATAGTGATGCAAAAATAGCTTAAATGAAGGCACAGAGGCATAGCACAGAGAGCTTGTGGCAGTGCTGTAAGTGGTTCCGTAGAGTGAGGGGTGGTGGGAGAAGCCCAAGGGGGTGGTGTGAGGGAGGCCATGCATCACATGCTGATGAGTTCGGACTTTATTTCATAGACAAAGCCGAGGAATAAAATGATCAGATTTGTGTTTTAGGGAAAAAACTGTACTAATCGGGTATCATAACAAGCATACAAATATATATTCTTGGCCTTGAATGTAGTACATTACAGTGTAGCTCATTACAATTTAATACTGGGGATAAAAAAATAAATGAGATATTTTTAAGTTATAAGAGAGATAAAATAATTATTTGCATTTTTTGCAATAACCAAGATATGGAAACAACCTAAGTATGCATCAGTAGATAAATGAATAAAGAAATTGTGGTATATGCACCCATGCACACACGCCGTGGCGTATTATTTAGCCATAAAAAAGAATGAAACCTTGCCATTTGCACCAACACGGAAGGGCCTTGTGGGCATTATGCTTAAGTGAGATAAGTCAGAGAAAGACAAATACCATATGATCTCTTTAATATGGGGAATTAAGAAAAAAAGGAAAAAAATCAAGTTCATGGATACAGAGAACAGATGGGTGGTTACCAGAGTGGAGGGTGGGGGGTGGGAGAAATGGGTGAAGGGGGATCAAGGGAGAACAGACAAAAGAAAAAAATTAAAAATGGAGTAATAAAATTAAAAGCTGTAAGAAGAATAAAAATAATACAAGTTAAGTGGGTATTTAGAAACAAGAAATCTTATGTGACTGAGAGGAATCAGGAGAAATATTCAGGAAAGAGACTGTCCCACTTGAACTGGGCCTTGAAATAGGAGGAGTGTTTAGCATGTACAGAAGGGTGGGGGAGGGCCATCTAGGTGAAAGAACCAGCAGGAACCAAAACCTCAGCAAGTCGGTAAGGGCAATGGGTGTGGAGGGGTGTGGACTTGGAGGCTCAAAAGCTAAATTGAGGAGAGGACAAGGAGGTCCTTTATCCAAGTTACATAGTTTGAGCTTCATTCAACAGAGACATTTGGGGAGAATGTGATCAGAGATAAGATTCAAGATGGTTGGTCTATAAATAACGTCTAGGATACATGCCTGGGGAGAGAGGAGCAATATTTCAGGCAAGAGATCAAGTCCTAAGCAGGGATCATAACAGTGAATCTCATGGGAAGTGAACAAAGGAGACACCATAGAGGAAGAATCAATATTCTTGAGGGCCCTTGAGAGCATCAGAGATGCTGTGGGTGTTTCCAGTTCATGACTCAAAGAACAGCAGCTCCTACGATAGGAACAGGTAATGTGAGGAAGAGCTCCGCAGAGAAGGGTTTCTTAGAACTTGGATGGGATGACTTTATGATTCCTTTAAAACACCCAGCTAGAAAGGTCCAGAAGACAGTTGGTATTGCTGGAGCCAGAAGCTTCAGAAAGAGGATGCTGGGAAGTTTTCACCTAGACACAAGAGGTGAAGTCCTAGGAGGGAAGGCCCTTGCCACAGGTGGAAATATCTAAGAATCTACAGCATAAGGAAAGGAGAAGGATGTTGGGGAATAATTGTATTTGAAGAGTAAGAAAAAGAAATTGAAAAAGCCACTGGCAATGAAATCAGAGAATCCATAAAAATAGGTAGGAAAACAGGTTTTTTCAGGGACCTAGAAAATGAGATGTGTGTTTCCAGAGCCAGGAAGAAGTAAATACAGCAGAGAGGATGGGGAGGACCAACCATTCGGGAGGCTGCTGTGAGACAGTGTGGTGTTTAGGGGTTTAACTGCGTTCAAATCCTAGCTCAATTTTCATAATTATCTTGGGGTTTACTTTTTTAACCTCTGAAACTTCAACTTTCTTACCTGAATAGAAACTGAAATAAAATATCAACCTTGTAGGGTACTTGTGAGAACAAAACGAGCTCATATTACTTACCTCGTGCATCTCTGGGAAAGCGGGGTAGGCACCTATGCTGGTCTAAAAACAACCAGAGAGAGGACACTGGCTTGGGGGTTTTATGGTGCGTAGGAGGCGGGGCTGAAGCTATGGCTCCCACAGGCATGGGAGAGGGATTCCCTGTTTGGACATCCCATTCATGCCAAAAAAGGGAGGACTGGGGCTTTCTTATCAGGTTAGCAGATGTGGGGTAGAAACGAAGGAAGTTAGGGTGAGGCTTGAAAGCTGTCAGCAGTCAAGCATCAAACAGCAGAGTCAGGCACTTACAGAATGTTTCCCTAAATCTCGCTTAGGCCCCAGAAATGCCCACAGCCACTCCAGCACCACCCATGCAAGGGGAAGGTGATGGAAGGGGAGCCAGAGTAGAAAGAGATGTAGGCAGGTGGTATCTAAATACCTTAGCAGGGTGAAACAGCTGCAGCTCCCCCTGCCAGGGCCCTGAGAGCATCTGTCTCACTTGTAGGGAGCCCAGAAACTCATGGTAAGTCCTTTCATGGATGAGCATTTGCGTTTTTTAAAAATGTGTTTGGCTGGATATACGCTAATTTACTTAAGTTCCGGTTTTCCTGGTGGTGGGTGGAAGCATATGACAGAACAACCAAAGTTAGGAATGCTGTTGATCGTGGAACGAGAACATCCCAGAAACACGTTCAGTCCCTGCTGAAGGAAATCATGTCTCCTCCCCCTTCTCTCTAACCTAGAAGTCACCTTCCTGTTCCCTGTCCTTGGGCATGCTTGTTTCTCTTCCTGCCATCCACACCCAAAATCATGCCTCTCCTCACCATATCTAACTACTTCATCATGCCTCCTAATGAGCCTGTTTTCCGTGACTCTCTCTCTCTCCCTGCGGTTCATGTCTATTGGGCCCACATTTCCTTCGTAATTACACAAGCTGTCCACATACAGATTTCCCTGTTGTCACGATGCACCCACGGAAGGAAGACTTACCCGTGGATGACCCTCCCTTCAAGTCCTGCCTTTCTCCTGGGCTTGTTTGGACAAGTAGCATTCATTACGTACCACCCCACCCATAACAGGAGACTGGGTTGGCTAAGAAGATAGCAACTGTTGTCACAGCTGCCATTTACTCTGTGCCGGGTGCCTCGTGTAGGCCAAGCTCTTTATGCGCATGTGCTCGTCCCATCTTCCCAAGAATACCCTGACCTCCCTTGATTGTGGTCATCATTCCACAATGTATGTAGAGCAAATCATCACATTGTACACTTTAAACATATACAATTTTATTTGTCAGTTAATAAAGCTAGGGGGAGGGTGGGAAAGAAATGGATAGATAAAGGAGAAAAGGCAAACTTACTAAATTTCTAAATAAAATAAGTGCATGTAAGATCATGGGACTTAATTATTTAACCAATGTGCACAGAGAATCTGAGGCTTAGAGAGGTGAAGTTGCCGGCAATCACAGCTGAAGAGGTCCTGGCTGGCCATGAACCCAGATCCAGCTCTGAAGTCCAGACTCGAAATCACCAAGCTGCTGTATTCCTTCTGTGAGAGCCTGCTTCTAGAATTGAGGCCTTTTCAAACTGTGTTGAAGTCTCATACATGAACTTCTGATATAAATCCTAACCTCTCCTTCCCTTGCCTCTTTGACAGTGATTTTTTTTTCTATATGTTCCAATTTCTTTCCTGAATGTGGAAGAAATTAATTTTAATTTTTCAAGTGTAATTTTAATGCACATCGTAATATAGTACATTACTATTATGAAAAGTGTACTGCTTGGAAACTCCAAGTAGCCTTCTAGAGTAACTTGTAATTATAATGAATTGTGTTGATGCAATGTATATTTTTACTGTGTGTAATTTAACAAGTATGTGATGACTATCTAATTACAGTCTATAGTTCACAAAGTAATAGTTCACAATATTTCCTTGGTAGAGGCTATTCTTTCACATGAGATGCTTGTTTTATGTCTGCCTACAAGTGGTGTATAACTACAAAATGTGCATACAAATAAAGCCTGACTACAGAGGTAGACTCCAGAAGCATCATCTGTTTTAGAAACACAATTCTAAAAATTTGCAGAAAAATTACGTTTCTTAAACCAATCAAGCTAAACAAATTCATTAAAATATTTTTGTCCTTTCAAACTTCATAAGAACTACTTTGATGATACTTATGAGAGAAAATATGTTATTCAAATAAAGCAGGAAAAAAAAGGAGTAGATTTTTGTATCTCTGCAAAACACACTGGGGACCTTCTTATATCATTGCATCTCTCGAGATAAGTTGAAGAATAGACATGTTAAGAAAAGAAACACTACTGGCTCTACCTTCAGACTGTACCCTGAACCGATCCACTTCCCACCACCTCTCTTGGCACCCTCTTGGTCTGAACCACAATCATCTCTCACCTGGATTACTAAAATACACTCCTAGCGGGGAGGCTGGCCCCACTCCCAAAGTGCAATGTGGCCCCTCTCCTGCCCGCCACCCCCCATGCTGTGACCTGTGTGTTTGTGCAGCTGTGTGTCCCCTTGTGCCAGCCCCAGTCGTGACACCCTCCCCACACAGGCACCCTGGAGACAGGGAGCTCAGAGCAATAACCCCGCCCCCAACCCTCCTCCCCAGGAGGGCCCTCTCTCACCAGCTCCCCACAACCCCAACCAGCCACCTCCAGAGAATTTACTACAAAAATAAAAAAAACGGAAAGGAGGGGGATAAAAGTGCTTCTGCCCTCGACCTACTTCAGTCTCTAGGCAGCAGAGCAGCCAGAAAGACCCTGTTACAACCACAGTCAGACCAAGTCTCCTCTGCTCAGAGCCCTCCTCCAATGGCTTCCTTTTCCTGAGAGGACAAGCTGAAGTTGGTATAATGACCAATAAAGCCTTACCCACTCTGGCCCCCAAGTGCCTCTGTGACTTCATCCCCTACTCCTTTTCCTCTGCTCCTGCCATACTGACCTTTTCACTCTTCCTCAAAGACTGGAGGGACCACCTGTCCCTCTCTCTGGAGGGTCACTTAGATACCTCCCTCACCTCCGCCAGTAGTCTTTGCTCAAACATCACCTTCTCAGTGAGACCTCTCTGGACCATTCAAACTTAATAGCAGCCCTCTCCTCCAGTCAAATCCCAAATTTCCCCATCTGCTTTACTCTGCTTTCTTTTTCTCCCCCATAGAGCTTAAACCACCTTTCCCCATACTCTGTCATTTACTTGTTAACTGTGTTTACCGGCTGCCTTCCCCATTGTTCTGTTCAAGAGGGCAGAGTCTTCACTGTCTCTTATTCATGGCTGTATCACTAGAAACTCGAATTTGCCTGGCATGGAGTAGCCACGCAGGTATCTGGTTTGCTGAGATTACGTAGGTATTTGTCTTTGTATTTCACTGTTTCTTTGCTTCACCAAAATGGCCATGACAAAATCCTGGCCTCCGTGAAATCTTGGGTGATTTAAAATGCCATGCATTAAGAAATAGCCTAAAAAGTGATTTTTTAAATTACAGCCATATTCTTCAGGGTTCTGACATTAATATTGAAATATCTGTCATGACATCTTTAAAGGTTCTCTGCCGTACTAAATCCTAAAAATAATTTATCATGTCAGGGACAAAATTAATTAAATTATTCTCTATTCTTGAGTCAAGAATTCAACCACTTTGCTGTTTTTCCTCATTTTGGTGTGCTGGCACATATAAGTGGAGCTTTGATTTCATGATGAACTTTTAAGAGCTACTGTTAACTGCTCTGTGTGACATTTTTTCAGGAAGAATGGCCATGATTTCAGCAAGCGCTATGGAGTCCCCAGCATCTGATGATCGTTAAATATAATTGTTAAAGTATAATGAGTCTTCTACTCTAAGAATCATATTCTCTCTAGAGTAACAATTTCCTCAAATAATGTGCGATCAGTGAAAATTAATGCTACTTTTTTTTTTCTATCAACAAATATTGACCATGTGTCTGCTGTGAGAGATCTGTTGCTAGATCCTGGGGGCCCAGAGATCAACAAAAAACCAGTCCTGTCTCGGAACAGTTCAGTCTAGGGGAGGAGACGAACGGGTAAATATCTAACCATTCTATTACATGCTGAGTACTGTAGCAGATTCATTGAGAAGTGCTGTGAAAACACAGAAGAGAGCGCGGTTTGGAAAAAGTCCCTCTATTATCGTTGTAGAGCTTTGTATTTTTTTCCATTTAAAACTGTTCATTAAGCACATGCTAAATTCCAGGCATTGTGCTTGTCCCTTGGGATGCAGACATGAGCAAGAGTTGTCTTCTGAACGGTTCTACTGGTGATTCTGAGATTCATGCAGATCCTGCATGTGTGGCTGAAAACATGGATTCTTGGAAAAATGACCAGTGGCAACTTGCAAAGCTTCTAGAGCGTGCCTTTTCCATGGCGTAGCTCCTGGCCCTTCAGTGTGCCAGGCACACAGCTCCGTGCTGCTGAAGAGCCCATTCTCGAACTCCTGCATGTCTGCACGCCTGCACATGCAGGAAATATTTCAACCAAATAAAGCACCCAAGACTTGTAACTGCTCTTGGTCACAATCTCTTCTTTGTCTGACCCTTTCATAACGTAACAAGATTTGTATGAAAGGACCGAATGCTTCATAAATACTTGAAAATCTTAATGTTGTTATGGTGAGAGGAAAAACTTAAGAAAAACCAAGAAATATTTTCAGCCATCTTCTATGAACATTTAAAAATGAAGAAACTGAGGAGATCTGTGAACTCAATCGCTTTAAGTGAATGTCTTAGCCAACAAGGTGAAGACATTTTGTGTTATATTAAATGTCATTATGGAGACTGCACCATGACGTAGGTTTGTATGTAGCTATATGTGGGCAGAAATTTGTGCTCCCAACCATGAACATAGTGGAAAAATAACTAATAAAATTAACTCTTAATATAGTACTGTCTACTAGGTGCTATTCATATAATAAGTAATTCAGTCACTTAAGTGACCCTACGAGGTAGGAATCATGATTATCCCCATTTTACAAGTGAGGAAATGTGCAGCTGAGGCTTACCTGCCCGAGGTCACTGCTAATAAGTGGCAAAGCCAGAATTTGGACCCAGGTGATCGGGCTCTAGATGACAGTGCTGCGTTATATTGCCACATTATAATGGGCAGATTAGCCATTATTAACCATGTTCATTATTTAAGTCATAATATTTTAGGAGGTTCTGTTTGTAGTAGGCAAATGTTTGCAGTCAGAAATGTGTTAGGGAAAGAATACTCAAAGTGCCTAATCCTGATTTGGAAAAATTGTGCCTTTTAAATATTTGTTATCTACCGTCTCAAAGCCTTAAAATAACTTTCAAGAGTGACTCAGTTTGTGCTTAATCAAAATATTGCTAATGATGAAACAGCAAAACCTCAGAAGTTTTAATTACCAATCACCTAATGGAAGGCACACCCTGCTAATTAAATCTCTTAACGTGGAGCTAGGAGTGTAGACTATGGCACATTACTTTGCAGGGCATAGGGATTAAAGGTGGTGTGAGCTCCATGCTCTTCTGGACCTAGAATTTAAATGTTGAATGGTATCTCTTCGAAGAAAATTGCTTAATACTTTCTAGTGAGGTGACTTTATCAGTATAAACCTTCAAGAAGAGTTGATGTGATTTTTAAAATCAACTTAGATGCTCGCGCTTTGGATTGCTTCGCTCTTACTCTTCAGCACAGCAACAGGTAAGACTCGTGATTTATCAGTTCCTTAAAAATCGGGGGTATAGTCACATCCAAAGTGTGAATGACATGGGCTTTGAAATACTGTCACTGTTTGTACTTTGATTTACTTGTCATAAAAGTATCTAAGGGAGGGGCGCCTGGGTGGCACAGCGGTTAAGCGTCTGCCTTTGGCTCAGGGCGTGATCCCGGCCTTATGGGATAGAGCCCCACATCAGGCTACTCTGCTATGAGCCTGCCTCTTCCTCTCCCACTCCCCCTGCTTGTGTTCCCTCTCTCGCTGGCTGTCTCTCTCTCTCTGTCAAATAAATAAATAAAATCTTAAAAAAAAAAAGTAAGGGAAATGCATCAACTTAATAATACTAAATCCGATGAGTATATAAGCATCTATTTCCAATAATATAAAAGTTGCTGGATGGTCTTGTACTGGGCTCCCAGCTCTGTACTTCTTAGCCTTATGGACTTGGTCAAGTAACTTATCTGTTACAGTCTTAATTTCTTCATTTCTCAGATAGGTATGTGGCAGTAAATGAAAAAATACATTCATATTTCTGATTTCAGTACCTGATTCACTGTAGATGCTGAATGAATGAATGAATGAATGTATACTTCATGCTGATTGGAACTTCCAAGTTGATTTTTTCTATTTGGATCATGATTTTGGAAAGGGATTTTGGTCTGTGAGCATTTCTTACACACTAACTCAATACTCATTGAATTGTGCTCTTTACACCCTTACACACCTCCACAGTAGTAGCTGGTTTCCTCTGTTTTTACCTCCTTTTCTTTTGTTTTAGTTTTTTGTTTTGTTTTTACCTCCTAAAGCCCAACAAAAGTTAGTTGATATGTTTTAACCAAAACAGAATCAAAAAATTTCAGTGTTTTTAGTCCCTGCCCTCCAGCTTTTTAACTATGGGATAAAAGTGGATGGAGCTATTGTTTGTTGTAGTATATTCCAGGACAGGGCGCAAAACAAGCCTGATATGAATGCTGGAAGCGGTTAGACTGATGAGCTCCAAAGCAGAATTGAGTGAAAGAAATCTACCCTGGTCTCTTTTCCTTTATCTGCCACCTTCTTTTCTCAGATGGTTTCTCCTCCACCCAGAGTTCGGTGCCTCTTTGCCATTTCTATGCACAGCCCACCCCTCAAAATTCTCTCCAAAAAAGGATGCTAATCTGTTTTATTTCTTTTTTTTTAAAGATTTTATTTATTT
Source organism: Ailuropoda melanoleuca (assembly GCF_002007445.2). Classification (NCBI taxonomy): domain Eukaryota; kingdom Metazoa; phylum Chordata; class Mammalia; order Carnivora; family Ursidae; genus Ailuropoda; species Ailuropoda melanoleuca. The sequence continues at coordinate 115,601,532 of NC_048223.1, forward strand.
ACTTATTTGACAGAGATAGAGACAGCCAGCGAGAGAGGGAACACAAGCAAGGGGAGTCAGAGAGGGAGAAGCAGGCTCATAGCAGAGGAGCCTGACGTGGGGCTCGATCCCATAACGCCGGGATCATGCCCTGAGCCGAAGGCAGACGCCCAACTGCTGTGCCACCCAGGCACCCCATAATCTGTTTTATTTCCATCAACAAATACAGTCACCTACTATGTGCCGGACATTAGGTTAAGCGCCCAAGACACAGCTGTGATTGACCAGGCTTCCCTATGGCCATCAGAAACGTTTGCTTTTCGGTAGGGAGTGATTTCTGTTTGGAGGCTTATCAAATTAAACAGAAATTGTAAAATGGCAGCTACAAGAGAACTGAACCCAAATGGACCTTGTTACAAATTTAATAGATGGCAATATAGGTAATAATACAGATATGATGGAGACTCAAATTTTTAATTATGGCAGCTCTGTAATGAATGTATGTGTGCCATAGAAATATAGATATACGTATATATGTTATATATAAATAATCTAAATTTCATATTGTTACCTATTTTTTTTAATTTATTTGGCAGCTAACTCTCTTCTCAGTTCCCTCCTTACGTAGTTTAAATCCCATGGTCCATCATAATCACTCCTTAACTTACAAATTGGACTTCTCTCTGCCTCCTCTTACTTCACTTGGCTTAACCACAACCCTGGTTAAATCCAACACTTCATCTCCTTTATGCAGCTGAATGGGCAGTGAATGTGCCTGGAGAAAACCACATACCATGCTGATTGTCCCACTGTGAATTCACAGTTACCAAGCTGAAGCAGACCCCAAAGGTGTCAAGCCCTCTTACTCCTCTTCCCTCATCCATTCCTGGGTTGTTTCATTCTTCTCCCCTGCACTCAAACCTCCAACCCCTCCCTGCTCATGCCTACTTGGCTGATGGCCTGGATTCCTATTTCAGTAAGAAAACGGAGACAAAGAGAAGAGGCCTTCCCGGAGCTCCCAGTACCACATCTGTCCAGCTATGTTCATGCACCTGCCCATACTTTCTGTCTTCTCTCTCTCTCTCTCACAAGAGATAAGCTGTTCTTGCCCCAACAAAGGCCAGCCCTTCCCCCATGTATGTATATGACACTCTATCTCCTCTCACCTGCTCAAGGATTCGACTCAACAATGCTCTCTTCTATTTCTCCTGCCTCACTAGTTTTCTTCCTCTCTTCTGGGACATTCCCAGCAGCACACAAATGTGTTATTTCACCCATCTTTAAAACTCCCACTTCTGAGTTGTGTACATAGGGTTTCTTATTTCTCCTCCCCTTCTTTCTTGAACTCACTCCAATCAGGCTTTCACCCCAGAAACTACACTTGTTACGGTCACCAGTCACTCCCATGGTGACAAGCCCAAGGTCAATTCTACATCCTCATCCGTTTAGACTTAGCAGTATTTGGTACTTTTGATTGCCCCCTCGCCTGGCAGCAGGTCCTTTTAAGTTGGCTTCTAGGATGCCGTGCTCTTCTGAATTTCTTCCTACTTCTTCGATGACTTCTTGGCAGTCTTATTTGCTTGTCCCCACTCATCTTCCTGATGTTTTAATGATGGACTGTCCTAGGACTCCATCCTTAGGTCATCCCTCTTCTTTCCCTGTCATCACTCCCTTGGTGATCTTATCCATATTCATGACGTCAAACACCAACTTTACTTTTAAGATTTCTGAGTTCCTATCTCCAGCTGAACTTCTCCCTGGAAGTCCAATCTCATTATCGTACTGTTTCTGTGGCATCTCCACCATGTGTCTTATTCGTATAAAAGTTACATATCCAGAGCTGAGCTCTTGATTCTAGTCCCAAATCTGTGCCTTCTAGAGTTTCTCCAGCCCAATCAATGGCAACTCCAGTCTTCCAGGAACTTCGTCTAAAAACCTCAGCGTCGTCTTTGACTTTTCTATCACACCTCCCTGCCAGTTAATCAATAACTTCTTTTGAATCCTTCGCAATTTATCCAGAACTTGACCACTTCTCACCGCACACCCTGCTATCATTTTAACCTTTTGGACACCGTTGTCTCTTGTCCAGTTGACTACAGTAGCCTCGCAGCTGGTCTCTCTGTCTCTTCCCTTCTCCTGTTTCAATCTATTCTCAAAACAAAAGCCAACCTAAGTCAGTCTGCATCACTCTTCTGTTCAAGGCCCTCCAGTGGCTCTCTCCCTCACCTCAGAGGAAACGCCAAAGTCCTTCCAATGATCTGCCAAGCGCTGCAAGCTTTAGTCCTCTGTAACCTCTCTAAACACCATCCCATGCTAGTTGTCTACCATCCCTTATTCAACCCCCTGGGGCCACATATATTCCAGAATTCCAATTTTATTTTATTTTATTTTATTTTAGAAAGGGACTATGGTAAGTACACTGCAAAATACAAAACCCCAAGAGGAATTCTGGTTCAGCACCCTGTAAACAACGACACGGATATTTTGTAATAAAATCTATGAATACTCCTATTAAGTGGGATAACGATGTGTGTGTGTGTGTGTGTGTGTGTGTGTGTGTATAGCCTTACATCAGTTTTTGCTGCCAAATGAGTCTGCTGCAAATTGAAAAACAAATGAATGAAAAAGTCGACACCCCACTTCCTTTCCCCAAAGATTTTTAGAATTTGGAAACTGCAGAATCAGTTGTCATGGACCTGTCTCTCCCCACTGTTCCCTCAACTCTGGTCAGGGTGGCCTCCTCGTAATTCCTCTGTCACACTAAGCACGCTCCTTCCCCCAGAGTCTGGTACATTCCCTTCCCTTTGTCTAGAATGCTGCCCTCCACCAGAAATCCCCATGGTTTGCCCCTCACCCCCTTCAGCTGTGGATTCGAATGCCTCTTATTTTAGGGGCACCTGTGTGGCTCAGTTGTTAAGTGTCTGACTCTTGATCTCAGCTCAGGTCTTGATCTCAAGGTCATGAGTTCAAGCCCCATGCTGAGCTCCATACTGGGCATGGAGCCTACTTAAGAAACAAAAAAAATGCCATCTACTCCAGTGAGATTTTCCCCGGCCACCCTATTTGAATAGTAAACCCCTCCTTGCCTAAACACACATGCACCTTCATTTTATTTACTTATTCGTTGTCCCTGCAACCCCACTAGACCACTCCCTGAGGGCCAGGATTAGTTCTCTCACTGTTGAATCCCCTGTGCTGAGAACAATATCTGGCGCCTAATAGGCACTCAAATAAATATTTCTTGAATAAATTAATGAATCTATTTTCAAGATTTTTTTTTGTCTTTGGAAAAGGCTGCTCACAGTAAGATAGAGAAATGACTCATTAAGAAAGTGGAAATTAAGAAAATATGAACTGATAATGTCAACTTTATATGATTTCTTAACCAATTAAACCTAGCTTCATGTAATACGCTATATTTCAAATCCTCTTTTAAAGAACTTCTAGGTCAAAGAGGAAATAAAACACTTCAATTGCAGAATATATCAAAATATAATGACTCAAGAACTGAAGAAATTAGAAAAAGAACAAGTAACATTGAAGGAAGAATTTCATTAATAAAAATAAACGTAGAGGTTAATGCATTAGAAAAACAGGAGAAAGGCAATATAATTGATAAATACGTGTGGTGGTTGCTTAATAAAACTTAAAAAATAGAAAACCATGCTGACAGATTTAAATAAACAAGGGGAAATAACCAAAGGTGTGGAAGAAATTAAAATGATTATACTTTGTATAAATTCAGGCCAAGAGAATTGAAATTCTAGATGAAAATCTTACTCTTCACTCCAAAATAAATCTCAGATAGATGAACATTTAAGAGTGAAACAAGAAAAGTGTAAAAGAAACAGAGTGAAATTGTTAATTATCTTGAAGTAAGGAAGGTTTTTCTAAATAAGATGAAATTCCAAAACCATAAAGGAAAAGATTGATCATTTTATTGAATAAAATGTTAAACTTCTATAAAACAAAAATATAAACAGCAAACTAGAATATCTCTTCTCAGTATTTGATTGGAAAGGGGCAAATCTCTCCACTATTCGAAGAGTTTTTACAAAGAAAAAAGAAAAAAGCAAACTTTAGAGAAATGTGCATAGGGCACAAAGATCTCACCCACAGACGTGCAAAGGGCCAGAAATGCACAAGATATTCAAGTTTGGGTAATTCAAGAAATGCAAATTTTTTTTAAAGATTTTATTTATTTATTTGACAGAGACAGCCAGCGAGAGAGGGAACACAAGCAGGGGGAGTGGGAGAGGAAGAAGCAGGCTCACAGCGGAGGAGCCTGATGTGGGGCCCGATCCCATAACAGCAGAATCACGCCCTGAGCCGAAGGCAGACGCTTAACCGCTGTGCCACCCAGGCACCCCAAGAAATGGAAATTTAAATGACAAAAGGTTTTCCTTCTGGTGGCACCTATAAAAATGTCAACCCTTCCATGGCAGACTTTATTATCATCCCCCACTATTTACTTCTGGTCCCTGGAAGAGGACTCTACAGCCCTACCTTTGGCCACAGGAAGTGCAGAGAGCAGTCCAAGCCTGAATGCCTGCATGAAGAGCCTTTGCAGGGTTCAGCCATCACCCCCTTTCCCTCTGCCCCAAGAGCACCATGATCTGAACAAGGGTCTCTTTTAGATTAGATCCTGGAATGAAGAGGACTGGATAATCAGAGCCACGGCCAACCTAAAACTATTGTAGCCAAAATATAACATGAATGAGAAGTAAACCTTAATTTTGGTAAGCCAAGGAGATTTGGAGGCTCTTGTTTACCACAGCATAACCTAGCAAAAGCTAATTAGTTAATGTACCTCCAATTCTACTTAGTGATAGAATGAGCTGCCTGATGGTTCATTTTTTTCCCCCCACTACCGCTTGATAGTAATGACACATTGGGCAAGAGTGATCGCTTTTTTTAAGTCTCCACGTCCTCACATATGTGACATTTAGGGCTCAGTCTGTTTTTGCTGTTTTAATTATTATTACTTAGACAAAGAAGCCACACTGGACGTGATTTGGAGAGGAAGTACTCTTTTTTTCTCTGGTGTAAATTTTTTTATTTTAAAAGTAATCATTATTTGTTGTTGAAAATTTAAGACCATAGATAAGGGGAAAGAAAATAAAAACCATGCATTGTCACCATTGTTAATATTTTGATGCGCTTCCTTAAACTTTTATTTTTCCCCATGCATTTTGAATAAAACCATACATAGTTCTGCTACCTGCCTTTTCCCCTAACACTGTTATCATTCTCATTTCCATTACAAATTGCATTACGAATCTCTGTAAACATTTTCAATGGCTGCATATTATCTTCAAGGCTACCATTTTAAAACTATATTCTTTGTTATATTGGTCATTTAAGTTATTGGCCCAATATCAACTTAGCGATTTTATAGCAAACATGTTATTTTCAGAGAACTATTAATCTTTCAATTTTTTTCTAAATGGCTTTATTACCTTATGATGTTGATCAGCCTCCTTCAACACATGTAGTTTCTTTTAACTTTGTGCTCTTTCAATGGATATTTCCTTATGAAAAAGGGCATGGTGACCAATAACCCTGGTAACTTACAAACATAGAGAATAGACACTATTTACAACAATCTTCATTTCAAAATCCAAACTCACTTCCATAGACTGAATGATGTAGTTAAGAATTTGTGTGTGGGGGGGAGGAAGGGTGGGGTAAGCCATGCAGTGCAGCTGGACATTCTAGAAAAAAACAGAAGGTTGTATTAGAAAGGCACGATCCGGGGGCATCTGGGTGGCTCAGTCAGTTAAGCATCCAACTCTTGATTTCAGCTCAGGTCGTGATCTCAGGGTTGTGAGATGGAGCCCCAAATGGAGCCCCACATGGAGCCCTGTGTCAGGCTCATGCTCAGCGCGGAGTCTTCTTGAGATTCTCTCTATCCGTCTCTCTCTACCTCTCCCCACCCTGTCCTTTCTCTGTCTCAAATAAATACATCTCAAAAAAAAAGCATGATCCAAATGTAAACTCATTGGTTTGAATCAGAACTGGATATATGTGTGCTTCATCAGAAAAAACAGAATAGATTCCACGCAGGAGAAATATTGATTGAGGAGCTGCTCTATACTAGAGATATATTGAAGAGGGCACATGTTTACTCTTGCAACAAGAGAAAACAAAGGCAACCAGAGAATCCAGGAAAATGAAAACGGCACAAGAAAAGGGTAATCCAAATATGGAAGAAACAAAAATGACACTGATCTTGAGCAATTCATGTCTATGAAAAGATAATTCATTTGAATATTCTCCTTTGAAGGGATTGGGTAACCGAATAATGACGTGCGCATAAGGAAATTTAATTATAGCATGGTAGCTGGCTCTGAAAGGAACAATATTCATCTAGTCACAATAATATGTTTCTGTTTATTGACATTCAATTTTTCGGAGCCAGCCTACAGACAAAACATGAAAGACTTAATTAGGATTATGGAACAAAGTCTGAATGTTATTAACTTTGACGGTATGAAAGTCAAAGTGCGGCTGGCAGGCCTTGGAAGATGGAAGGGAAGAAGACGGGCAACATGGCTTAAAACTTGTCTTGCAGAGGTAGGGAGTCAAGTTATGAGGAGTAGGAGGTATGGATCAAAAAATAAAAGATTACTGGGGCGCCTGGGGTGACACTCAGTTAAGCATCCCACTCTTGATTTCAGCTCAGGTCATGATCTCAGGGTCATGAGATCCAGCCCCGTGTTGGGCTTCCTGCTGGGCATTGGAGCCTGCTTAAGATTCTCTCCCTCCCTCTCCCTCTGCCCTTCTCGCTCCATGCTCTCCCTCTCTTTCTCTCAAAAAAAAAAAAAATTGAAGATTATTATTTAAGTTTACAATGGAAGCCGATAAAGGAGCTAAAAACAGTGTTATTGACTGTAGAGGAAGAGGACGTGAGAAAATCTGGAAAGCGGGACCTGTAGGAACTGTTGTCCCCCAGCTTCAGGTTAGCCCGTGCCTGGCCAGTGCTGGAACGCTCAACCATGGTTCACCCTGTTCAGCCACTCCCAGAGAAGCACTGTCAGTAGGGACACTAGAGGGACATTGAGGCTCCATGAGGGAGATGGGAGTGGCTCCTGGTTCTTGTCAGTGTTTTTCCAGCAACGGCTTTTCACCCCTGCATGAACAATCATCCAGTAGCAGCAGGTGGCTCCGGCTTGCAGTTGTTCTAAAACCCCCAGGACCAGGCTCATGGTGCCCACTCAAAGACGCCAGCACTAGCCAGCTAACACCCCTCTTCAGGGACCGAACCCCAGCTCTGGAGACAGCACCCCTCCCTGGGTCTAGCAGCCCTTCCTCCACGTTTCCTTATTTGAATAACTGAACCTCTTCTGCCTTCCACCAGCCCCCTGCTAGCAGCTGCTCCCGCATTTGTCACCTGGGAGCGACTACATGGTCCCCTTCTTGCCTTCAGTTCTTCAACATCTGACTGATGACAATTTGTTGTATTAAACGCTCACGGTTAAAATAATCGGTGTGATTTGTTTCTTGCCCTGATCCTGGCTGATCCCAAGAATAGGTGGGCTAAATCCTCATTTATTATTGCAGCAAGTTAATAGATCATGTGTGACTAAAGTTAATAAATCCAAACTTGGCTGTGTAAGCTCGTTGTAGATAGATATGGGGGTAACCACCAGAAAACCTGTCGCCTCTGGGGAGAGGGCTGGGTTTGGGGGTGAGCAGGGGATGTTGCTCATCGGCACAGTTTCTTTTTAATGTACAAACGTTTCTTTGATTAAAAAATTAATTCCCTATCCTCTTATTTTACATTTATAGTGGAACTTCAATTTTAGGGAATGGAGAAAATGCAAAATCTAAAATTTTGAAGTAAAATCTGGTGGACTTGAAAGTCAAAGACTTATTCAACATTTTTTGATAAGTGATAAAGGAAAACCCTCAAATTCACATCTTCAAACAGCTCTAGCCAATACTAATGAATAATCCCAAAATGAGTAAATGAAAACCAATTTAAGAAATACTAATAAATTGAATACATAATTCAATAAAATTGAATAAATAATAATAATTATAATTGAATAAATTAAATTATTCCTCCATAAAACAGCAAGAATTGTTTTCAACTATTAAATGAAAAAGAAAGGCCATGTTGAAAAGATAAATTAGAGTGGATGTCAGAAACATTAAGACTCGGTTTCCCCAAAGCTTCTCATTGTAGAGATGGTGAGGTGAGTTCCAGAAAGACAAGACTTGGTTACAACTGAATGAAATTTTGCTGTCATCTATACTTTCAGGAGACCTATGTTGGACTCCTACTGCATGTCAGGCATAATGCTAGGTGCTAGGGACTCCAAGGTCCCTTTCATTAAAAACTTAAAGTCTCATAAGGAAAGGCAGGAATTCAGGGAACACACGGTGTCCTTCTTATGTCCAGGCCCATTCACAAGGGCTTTCCTGTGTAATAGTTCATTTAGTCTTCCTATCAAGGCTGTAAGGTAAGTGGGATTAACTCCACTTGGCAAAGGAGGAAACAGAGACTCATAAAAGGTAAAAGAATTGCCCAAAGCCTGGTATGTCTGGTTCCAAAGCCCCTGTGCTCTCCTCTGCAACACTATGATCGACAAAATCATGGTCACAAATAATATGAGAAGGGTGGTGGAGAAAGGGGAGAGGAGAGCATTTTTTAAAGAGAGTTCTCCCTGAGCCAGACATGCTCAACTTAAAGACCTATTTCAGTGAATCCTCATGGTGGGAAACACAACTTCTCTCTGGTCCTGGTTCCTACAATACTGACACTCCATCTTTTTGCTGCAGGAAAAGAAGTTTGCTATGAAAGGGTGGGGTGCTTTAAAGACGGTTTACCATGGACCGGGACTTTGTCAAGACAGTTGGCAGGTTTGCCCTGGTCTCCAGAGGAGATAAACACTCGCTTTCTGCTCTACACGCGACATAATCCCACAGCCTATCAGGTAAGCTAACTTGCTGCCTTCACACATAGGTGATTCAGAAATAGAAGATGTAGCTATAGGTACAGAAGACCTAAGTTCTGTAACTTATCCTGGCATAAACTACTGACTTAAAGGCCAATATTTCTTTTTAGTATTGTGAGCCAGATTTTCTTGTCTTATTATTTGTCCTAGTACTTAAATATAAAGATTGCTCTGAATCTGTTTTTTCATATGAGGTTAATTTGATACTTCATTTGATTAATATATTAATTGAGAGCCTTCCACATGTAAGACTGTGAACAAGCAACAGTACCTATTATGTATTAAATTGAATAAACAAGACAGTATCCTTAGTTTATTATATTAGGGAAAATGGAGTATGTAAACAATTAACCTGTGTTGCAGCACAAATTAGATCTGTTACGTAAGATACAAACCAAAGAATGGGGGAGCGTGGTAAGAAAGGGCTTACCTTCCCCATGGGGGTGGGACGGGAGCCAGGAAAGGCTTTGAGGAAGACACCTGTTTGAGGTGTGTCCCGCAGGGTGGGCAGGGTTTGCGTAAGCAGAGACACACAGGGAAGTGACAAGAGAAGCGGCGTGGACAAATACATACAGGAGAGAGCCTGCACAGTACTGATGATTACAACATGTGAGTTAGACTGGGACAGAGAGGAAGTACTCAAATGCAGAGTCAACTGAAGGACAAATTCTATAACTCCTTCCTGGGGACTTTGGACTTGATCCTGTGAGCCGTGAGGCCCCGTGGGAGTTTTTAAAGAGGCTTTAAGATATTTACCTTGGATGCGGTGAACCTTCTTGCCCGGAGCCTGGAGGGCCGGCAGGTGATTGCCAGACCGTTTAGTACGAGGCTGCCCAACACGCTAACCATGAGCTACATGGCTATTAAAACTAAATAAAACTTAAAATTCAGTGTTTGAACTGCGCCAACCCCATATCAAGTGCTCAGTAGCCCCATGTGGCTAGTGGCTACCATTTTGAACTGTGCAAATATAGGATTTTCCACCGTCACAGAAAGTTCTATTTGAGAGTGCTAGCAAACCATAGTGCAGTTGGGATCAGACTCCAGGAACTAGCCTGAGCATAAGCATGAGTGTGATAAGAGAAAATTGACATGGTAAACATCATAAACTGCCCTGAGATCTTATACGCGAGTCACAGGAAGAATAATGACCCTCTCGTCAAGAAAACTTGATGGGGGATGCTGGAGAATGAGTTGCATTTTGGACCAGTGAAGTTCGGGCAGGCTGTCGGAGATTTGCATCTTGTAGCTCACTGGGCAGTCTAGAGCTAGAGGAAGAGATTCTAAAGTCTTTTACCCCGAGGTTAGAGTTGAAATGCAAAGAGTGATGTGATCCCAGGGACAGAGAAAAAAAGCATGATACTAGACCTAAGTGGAACAAGGGCCAGAGAAAAAGCAACCCCCCAGTGCAAGATCATTTCTGGTCTCTACCTGCAATGCTATAACCCGGAGCCTCACTTTCTGTCAGACCCAGCCAAGACAGCCTCTGCTCTGCCCTCACACCACACAAACAGAATCTGATTTGTAGCTGTCTACTTACCAGACACACACACACACACACACACACACACACACACGTATGGGCACACGGCTCTTCGCTGAAATAAGCCATTTGCTCCATGGATGACAGCTCTAGCTAAAACAAAGAAGAAAAACCCTTATTTGGGGTACAGAGAAACTTACAAAGCAAGTGTACTCAAAAGTGTGATTTCCATCATTATCAAAAAGCAAAGAGAGGAATATTGCTCAGCTTTAAAAAGAAATGACATTGTAGTAGATGCCACAACGTGGATGAACCTTGAAAACATTTTGCGAAGTTAAATAAGCTAGACACGAAAGGACAAGCATTGTATAATTCCTGTTATATGAAACACCTAGAATAGTCACATTCATAGAGATGAAAAAGTAGAATAATAGTTACCTGGGGCTGGGGGAGGGGACAATGAAGAGTTACGATTTAAGGGTACAGGATTTCAGTTTGGGATGACAAAAATCCCTCGAGAACGATTGTGCTGATGGTTGCACAACAATGCCAGTGACGTAATGTTACTAAATTGTATACTTAAAAATGGTTAAGATGGTAATTTTTATGTTATATGTATTTTGCCACAATTTTTTTCACGTAAAGAGAATTTGTTGAACACAAATGTTTCAGAGCACCTTCACTCTCTGATTAGGACTTTTAGGGTACGTGTGTGTGCATTCAGGACTAACTGCATCCCCTGGTCTTGACCCTCCGTCCTCATAGGACTCGTTGGTCCTTTATCCTTCTGCATAGTGGCCATGCACTTGAACTTTCATAGAGCACAGGTACTAAAACAGGTGATGACTGTCAGTCTTTAGGAGAGTCTGGACCGTAAAGGCAATGAAGAGAGTGTCAGACACCGAGCACTCTCCTAAGAGAGGGACCAGAAAGGCAATATTCCTCATGTCTTTTCCACTCCCTTCCATTTGGAAAAAACCATGTGACAAACCAGATCTGTACTTGAGTTTTGCAATGGATGGAAGCCAGAGTGTTAAATGTTTTATACCAGCAGTGAGGATACAGAATGAGTCAAGGTACAGTATTAAAAATCTTGATTGCCCCAGGCTTGACCCATGTGCTACACTGTGCAAATCAGACTTTGTGTATGAGAAAGCAGAAGTTAACTATGCAATGGTTTAACGTGCTCTTTTCTCAGAGGGACGAATTGTTAAAGCAAAACATGGCGCAATAAACTTGACTCTTCTGAGAGTCACAGGTCTTCACAGCTACATTTCTGCAAGAATAAATCCAACCTGCCATCCCCTAGAGAGGCTCACCCGGTTAGTCACTAGTGGTGATGCACATTTTGCATAATTATGGTAGTTTCTGGGCCTGCAGCTTTTCTCAAGGCTGGAATATGCCTAACTGCTGACTACTTTTCACTTACCACAAATGAGATCACCGCGAGAGTAGTCATGTTTTGTGGAAAGCGTTGATCTCATACCAGCTAGGTTCTATGATTCCTCAAAGATAAGAAAGCTGAAAGTAAAGGCCTGAGCGCCCTAAACATTGAGACTTCACCTGGGCCTTCCTTGGGATAACCTGTTCTATCCTGACCCCCTTGTATGGCCTTGTCCTTTGGGCAGCAGAAGCTGAGGTGTCTTCTTTGAGTTGATTCCATGATGTTTTTTCGAGTTTCCTGTTTTCTAGGTTAGTATGCCATTTCACAGGGGTGTACCAGATTGACTATGAAGTGAACGGAAGTTTTGTTTTTTTGGGGTTTTTTTGTTTGTTTGTTTGTTTTAACCTTTCCTACGTCATTAAATTCTTCAAGCCTTTCGTGACAATGCAGGACGCTCGGATCCCACAGTACTTGTCACATTGACACTTGGAAGCTTTCACAAGGCCCCACATTCAGCTCCTCACGACGGGGAAAGATTAAACAAACTTTTTCTACGAAATCCCTTTTCCCAGACAGGTTCGCTTTTCTTTTCTTTTCTTTCTTTCTTTCTTTTTTTTTTTTTGACATAGAAATAGAAATATAGTTGGGGTTTAAGGGGCTCCAGCTGGAGTTGGAATTAACATCTGGATTCTTTTAAATATATAGATGGACAAATGGTTTTGCACTTAGATTCCATTATTCAGCAGAGCAGCTCTTCCAGGAAAGCCCAGATACATTTGATTATATTATCTGCCTCAACAAATCCCACATCTGCTCTGGGCCCTATCAGTAAAGAACAGTATGATCAGATTCCAACTTGAGAGCTCAGGGGTGGAGCACATGTCTTCAGAGAAAGACCCTGTGGGTTTCAGCCCCGCACTCCAGGACTCGTTAGCTGGAGTGCTTTATGGACAAGTGAGTTGACTTCTCATTGTGCCCTTTCCCAATCTGTAAAGTTAGTACCTACCTCGCAGTGTCGTGGAGGGTAAATGAGCTACACTATAAAGTGCCTGGCATACAGGCAGTTATGAGTGTAGCTATATTATAATTACTGTGTAAGCCAACTTCGGATTCTCATGATTGTTTGCTGACCATCTTGGAGATACTTTAGCCAGCAAGTTGTATGATTAATTTGCATGTGACTATTAAACACAGGTAGCTACTAAGAGGGTCTTTGTTTGAAGGCTCTTTGTTACAGGATTCACCATTGTCAGACTTGCAATTTGCTGATTAGAGTGTTCATTTTTTTTTCTCAAAATAGAATTTTGAGCATTTCTTATATTCTGCCTTTTCATTTTTTCTCTTCATAACGAAATCACTTAAATTCATAGTGTCACTTAAATTGAGTTTCGTTGGTTATAAAAACAATCCAACAAAACACTAGAAATACAAAAGAACATTTAAGGTAAATTACATAAAATGATCTTTAATATGCTATTGTGCTGCATGTGGTGAGATCCTAACCTTTATTCCTCCCTCATAAAGTGGGGTGAACGATCTGTTTTGCCACCTTTGCAGCATGCTTCTAAGTCCCAAATCGCACACTGCTCGTGAATTCCATTGGCACCAGAGAAGTAAGTGCTTTACGAAAGTACAGCTGACAGAAGTCCTGATTGAAACTGACCCAGCATCATCTTACAAACCTTGCCTTAAAACCAAACACTTTTCTTTCCTTTCCTTGTGATTACATTTATATATTGTATTTGATAATGCATGAATAATTTCTTGGTACTTTGCGGTGTGTAGCAGTAATTATTTCTTTGGTAAAAATATATTAAAAAAGCTTGTTAAAAATCAAATGTAGTGGAAGACTTTTGAGCAGACTTAGAATAATTTTAGTAAATGCCAAATAATTTTGAATTATTATTTTACCTTCATCTCTTTTCACTTGAAACAGGAGATCAGTGCAGTTAATTATCTAACTATCCAAAGCTCACACTTTGGAACAGACAAGATGACCCGTATCAACATACCTGGATGGAAATCAGATGGAAAATGGCAGCAAGACATGTGCAATGTATGATGTGAACAAACTCTTCTTTATACTAGTATAAAAGCTATATGTTTAATGGGAATGTACTTTGCATATATTAATGCATATTCATGAAAATTCCTCCACCCAGTTACTCACATTGTCCCTGCCCCAGGGCCCCAAATGAATTATCCATTTCCGATTTATACTCACTTATTATGAATTGCATAGATTATAATGGGATCATATTTCTTTGTAATTATTCTTTGATAAATTCTCACTTTTGACAAAAGATTGAATGATATGATAAATTTCTCACTTAAGGGAAAAAATTCTCCAGGTTCACTCCAAGAAATTAATTTTCCTCTCTTATACTCAAGATTAATAGACTGCTAACATAGTAAGCAATTAATTATTTATGAGGCCATATGGTATAGTAGAGTCAGGCTGCCTGAATTCATACCATGGTTCTATGTACTATGATTGTGGGCAAGTTTAATTAACCTGTCTGTGCTTTGGATTCCTTATCTGTAAAGGGGATTAAATAAAATAATATATGTAAAAGGATTAGGACAGGACCTAGCGTGTAGTAGGTTCTCAATACCCAGTAGTGTTATTTCTTATTATGGAATCCATTACTCTGTCACTTTGGCTTTCCTTAATTCTTTTTTCTAACATCCTTATAATAAATCTTTGTACCAGGTGTTACTAAAAGTGGAAGACGTGAACTGTATTAACATAGACTGGATTAATGGTTCGCTGGAGTACATCCATGCCGTAAACAATCTCCGCGTTGTTGGGGCTGAGGTGGCGTATTTTATTGATGTTCTCACGGTAAGAAAAGCTGATTTTTCAAAAATTGTGTTTAATTGGCTTTGCATCATAACACCAAGAATTTGCATTGATTTTCGGCTCTTTCATTAGTTTACACGAGTTCTGAACATGTGAGATGCTGAGCGTTCCTTTCTGTATGGGGACCAGGAAAGGGCAGTTACTTCCTGGGAAAGAAGTGCCTGTGGTTCTACAAATCGCCACTTGGTGGCAGTGTCCCTTCACAGGCTCCTCACCAAACGCTTCCCCACCCCTAACCCCACCCCCAAGGTTGCTTCTGGGGTCAGCTTGTAGGACCCTCTCCTGCCAGTTAGTTTTCGTCCCATTGTAAACCTATCCTTAATGATTATAAACTGTTCCCATCTTATGAATGCTATTTGTTTAGAAGGTGAAATACATTTTCCCACAGTAATTGGGTTCTGTGGCAGTGAATTAGTTAGGTCTATAGTCCAGTCCAGGCACAATAACCTATACATTTTCTAAAAGAAAATAGACTTTGCTATTTATGAGGGTTATACCCTGAGACATTTATAAATCTCCAAATGCCTTACCATTATAGAAAGTAATTTCCCACCATAAAATGCAGTGAAGTAAAATCTAAAGATTTATGACCCTTTCAGACTCTTAAGGAGGGTTCACTCATTCATTCAACAAATATTTTTCTCTGCACTGGCTGTGGGCTAGGCGCTGTTCTAGTCCCTGAAGATACAGGGCGAGTGAGACAGTGTTTCAGCTCTGACAAAGTGTGGGGACGGTACTATGAAGAAGTCCAAGGCAGTGGGATGGAGAGGGACTGGAGCAGCAGCTAACCTACATGGGCAGCCCAGGGAGGTGATACTTGAACCCTGAGGACAATGAGGAGGCAGCTGGAGAAGACTCAGGGAACCAAGTCCTCACCTCTGCCCCCCGCCCCCACTGCTTGTCTGCTCTTCCTGCTGTCTAGGGAGATCAGGGCACAAGGAGGTAATTAGAATGGGTCCTTGATCCAAAGGGTGAAATCTGATTCATCACCTCTTCAGAGAAGAACCTGTCCTAAGCTTTTGTGAATTTCTTTGTGGATCCTGGGGCCTGCACTGTGGGTTCTTCTGGCTCCAGGAAATGAATAGTAGTGGCTTGTAGGAGAGGAAATGTTTGCTGAGCTGAAGGGGAAAGCATTCACTGAGGTACATGTTCAGTGAATTGATGGGGACAGAGGAGGGGAGGGCTGAGGGGGAAGAGGGCTGATCTCAGATACCAGGCTGTGGAGGAAGACAGAAAACAGAGATTTGAATGGGGGCAATGGTGGAGGAAGGAACCCCCCAAGGACAGGAGACATCCTGGGAATGGCCATTCACATGTAAATGAGAGAGAAAATACTCTTTATAAAGCAGCATATAATACTGTCATTACTGGTGGGAAAAAAAAAGTGGATCATTTGATCAATGATAAATTTATCCACATGAAGGTGATTGCTTGATTTTCACCGTTACCATGAAGAGAACTGGAAGCTTAGATGAAACTAAAAATGCTTGCCCCTTTGTTCCCTGTTGAGTGTGAGTGTGTGTGTGAACTCTTAGGCACATAGTCATTTTGTGAATATTCTTAAAAACTCCTCTTGAAGACCAAACTCAGCCCAGACATTTGCTAGAGTTGCCTTCAATTGGAGGAGACAGACACAGGTAGGGTGGGTGACAGCCCGGATATGGCTGCATTGACCTGTGTTGGGAGTGTGCTGGAAGGGTTGGGTCTCAGGAAGAGTGGGCATGGGCTGGAAGCCATAGTTGTGGTTGCTGGGCTGTTCTTTTCCTGACAACCACAAGGCCCCTTAGCACAGGCAGAAGAACCTGACAGAAGGCATTCCTCCAGGCCTGCCCAGTGCTTTCTCCTTTAGCCAGACAAGGAGGTAGGTGGACGTGGGAGTCACTTTGTCTATTGACTAGTCCCCATCCTGTGAATGAGAGGCACAGATATATCAAGCATATGTCAAGCACATTTAAGCCATTCCACCTGGTCTTTTAAAAATATTTGTTCTGTTTTCCTTTAAAAATCCTATCAGAAAAAATTTGGATATTCTCCTTCTAAAGTTCACTTGATTGGCCATAGCGTGGGAGCACATCTGGCTGGGGAAGCTGGGTCAAGGGTACCTGGCCTTGGAAGAATAACAGGTAAGCCTGCCGTGGCGTTGCGCCTGGAATTTGCTTACATGTTTGTTCACAAATAAAATCAAGTATTTGAAACACCAACTAAGTAGAGGAAGCAAATGTAAGATGGAGAAAATGGGACTCAACTCCCCATAAAAGTGTTTTCCAAGCATGAGGGAGTAGATCCACGTTCGAGAATGTTCACTGTAGCGTTATCTGTGGTGGCAAAGTAATGGGAACTGACCACCCAGCCGTAGAGGATGGCTGATGAGCATGACACATGGTGTGCAAGTCCACACCACTAACACAGAGGATGAGTTAGAGCCCCACTGACGGTTCTGGAAGGGTGTCCGCGACACATCGGGATCGCAGCTCACAGTGCACGCTGGCTGTGTGGAACCGGTTTAAGGCCTGTGCCCATGCTGTTCCAGTTCTAGAGTGTTGAATATTACCTCTGAATATACTGTCAAGTCTAAAAATAAGTTGCAGAGTCAGGTATATATACTATGAATCAACGTGAATTAGTATATACTGTGAACTAGATTTTTGAGGATGATAATTAATCATCTCCCTTCCCTGCATTCCAACTTCCAAACCAATTGAGTCAGATGGATGGAGATCGAAATATCAGCTCCAGTATCAACAAGTTGGCCTGGCCTCTCTCTTCTCTATACCCCAAACAGCATTCAGTCAGCAGGTGCCAGGTTTCCTCCTCTGCTTTGCACCTGTCTGTGTCCTGGCCACTGTCCCAGCTCAGGCCCTCTTCATCGTTCACCTGGATTTGGCCACCTGTGGCTGGTCCCATACCCCAGTCCCCCACGAGTGCTGCCAAGTCATCGTGTTTCCAAATACAGCCTGCATCACTCACTGTTGGAACTTTCCATTGCCCAAAGCCTCTTAGCTTATCACATAAATAGTTTCATGTTCCTCATGGCTTTTCATATTTCTGTGCCTTGGCACATGCTATTGCCCCTTGCCCTAAATGGCCACTGTTCATCTTTCAAGATTCATTTCAAATGCACCTTCCTCAGGCAGAGTTAATTCTCTCTACTTCCCACATTTTTTGAAATATGCCTCTATTATACCCGAAAATGCAACTCTTGTATGGTTATATATAATTATTCATTCACCTGTTTATTTTGTTAGACTCTGAACTACTAAGAAAGTCTCGCTTACCCCCACCCCTCCCCAGGCCTGGCACGTAGTATGTGTTCCTTTCCTGTTGGTTAAGATAATACACTGTTGTTCTGTGTGTATATATATACAAACACATACTTATGCTTTAAATTCAAATTTGAACTTTACATATCCTTTTCTAAAAATAGTTACGAACTCCAAATTACATGTACAGTGTTTTGTCTGTGCAGCCTGTCAGTACAGCAGACTTTTCCTGCTGCAAACTTCCTCTTTCTTCCAGCTCCCAAATCCCAATCCCAACGCCAGCCCACGGCCGCCTTTCTTACTTGGAATAATAAAATTGTATTTTTTTTAAAGATTTTATTTATTTGACAGAGAGAGAGTCAGCGAGAGAGGAAACACAAGCAGGGGGAGTGGGAGAGGAAGAAGCAGGCTCCCAGCAGGGAGCCTGATGTGGGGCTCGATCCCAGGACCCTGGGATCACGCCCTGAGCCGAAGGCAGATGCCCAACAACTGAGCCACCCAGGCGCCCCTAAAATTGTGTTTTTATTCTGAAGTCGTTGGGTAGCAAAAATCCCCCTTTGCTCTAAGTTTTCAGGCCCAGGGGAATGAAGAGATGGCCGTTTGTGAAGATGGACCGTCATGGGGCCTGCACAGCCTGTGGGCGTTTCAGCCATAAACGAGAGGGAGGAACATTGCTGTTCACATATTACAAATCACACTGGGTTACCATAAATTTGTGAAGACTTTGTTTTTCTCCATTTTGATTTCAAAAATCAGATACTATGTAACTCCCAAATTTTCCTGCCAAGTGAATTATCCGTTGAGTACATAGAAAACAATACTTTTCTTAAAGGCTCTCTGAAAATCCAAAGATTGCTGTAATTTGAACGCTGCCATCTATATTCCTTGCAAGTGGTTAGTTTTTGAACAATCATGTTCCTTGAGTAACAAAAGAACCAAAACTTCAAGAAAGATACTAGCTTTATCATAAAACCAGTTCAAAGCAAAATTAAATGATAGATTTTAAGACCTGCATAAGTGGAACCTTCTGCTTTTCCTCCTGAGACCTCAGGAGCCACGAACGCGGGGGCCCCGCTCCCCTCTGTCTGCCTCTTCTCTGATCACTGGAGTCAGAGGCGGGTCTCCTATATGCGGATGCATCTCCGCAGAGCTCTTGACTTCATCAGAAGTTTGCAGCGAATCGGTGACTGCACACTACACAATCGAACAAACTTCCTAGAGTTGAAGAGCGCCCCTGAGACTGTTGTGTCTTGTAAGCGTGGGGCACAAACGTTCACTTCTCACTCCTGCCGCATCTCCAAAGGGGTCGGCTTCTCCTCCGCTCCAAGTCCTCTCCACTCTGGGATCCAGTCTCCACTTTACAGCAAAGAGATATTTGCTAAAATGTAAATCTCCCCTTTTGGAAACTTTTTTTTTTTTAAAGATTTTATTTATTTGACAGAGATAGAGACAGCCAGCGAGAGAGGGAACACAAGCAGGGGGAGCGGGAGAGGAAGAAGCAGACTCACAGCAGAGGAGCCTGATGTGGGGCTCGATCCCACAACGCTGGGATCACGCCCTGAGCCGAAGGCAGACGCTTAACCGCTGTGCCACCCAGGCGCCCCCCCTTTTGGAAACTTTTAAGAGCTTCCCATTGCCAACCAGATGATGTCCAAACCCTTTTGCGTGGTTCAGATTACATCCGGCTCCTGCTTACAATGCTAGCTTTGTCTTTCACCCAGTTTTAAAACTCTGTACACCAGCCCTCAAAAACCGGTTACAGTTCCCCAAATGTGCTTAACTGTTTCACCTGCAGGCCATGAAGAGTCTCTTTCTTACCCTGGGGTGCTGCTGACCCCTCTTGACTCTGGCCAACTCTTCAGGTTCCCCAGACCTCTGCTCATATTTCCCATCTCCAGCAGAAGCATGTCCCAATTTCCCAAGACTGGTTTATGTGTGGCTTCCCTGTGCTTGCAAATCCCTAGGCTCACCTCTGTCTCTGCACTGAGTGCGCTGGATCAAGATGCCTTTCCCATCAAACACAAAGCTCTTTGAGGACAAAGCTAGGCCTTATTCCTTGTATCCAAGCACATAGTACGTGCTTGATAAATAAATGTCAAATGTATACGTGAGTGGACATGTGAGTGGTCATAACATCTTAGAGACCTCTAGATCTCTTACCTTTATCTTTATTAGATATTTGAACAGGAGACAGTGGGCTGAGGGTCTAGACACTTGGGCTCCTAGTCCATTTTGCCTCCAATATATGGTGGCCTTGTCAAATCAGTTCACTTCACGGGATGTCAGGCTCTTCATTTGTAATATGATGAGTGGAACTAAATGAGCCACAGCTGAAAACTAAGCTTAAGTGTGTTGCTTCGTAGATTCATGTTTACATTTTGAAGAGCTCTTAACTTTTATTTTATTTTTTTTAAAGATTTTATTTATTTATTTAACAGAGAGAGGGACAGCCAGTGAGAGAGAGAACACAGGCAGGGGAGTGGGAGAGGAAGAAGCAGGCTTCCAGCAGAGGAGCCTGATGTGGGGCTTGATCCCAGGACTCTGGGATCACGCCCTGAGCCGAAGGCAGACGCTTAATGACTGAGCCACCCAAGCGCCCCTTATCTTTTATTTTTATCTATATTTTTGCATACAGATGTTGCTTTTGAAATCGTCTGCAATCCATAACCTTAATTATGTATATGGTAATCCCTGTACGTACCCTGGAATTTGATTCTTCTGACTTTGTTAGTTATTTTGCATTGTCTGGACACAGCCTTACTTCTGTATAGGAATCTGACATTATAATGTATAGAGACCTGCATGTATCCACTCAATTTATGTATCTACACTTTGTCTTGGGTGGTGTTTGACCTGTATAAATCATAAAGGAAAGAATACCTTGCCCTCACCATCTATCCTTCCAAAATAACAACACTAAGAATGTACTCTTGGATAGAACATGTCTTGGTTTAATGGATGTTCATGCTTTTTCCCAGGGTTGGACCCAGCCGGGCCATATTTCCACAATACTCCAAATGAAGTTAGGTTGGACCCCTCGGATGCTGACTTTGTCGATGTCATTCATACAAATGCAGTTCGCTTGCTCTTTGAGTTTGGTAAGTTTTCAATACAAACAGAAACTACACTGAAGCACGGAAAAGAATTCTAGAAGCATTTATCCTGCTTTTATCTATTTCAGGTGCTGGAACTATTAACGCTTGTGGTCACCTTGACTTTTACCCAAATGGAGGGAAGCACATGCCAGGATGTGAAGACTTAATAACACCTTTATTTAACTTTGATTCCAATGCTTACAAAGAAGGTAAATACTTTCTAAAATATGATGCTGGCTATTATACATTCACTCAGCTCCCTCCTTGGATAGGATCCATACCATTTTGCACATAATATAATATAAAAATATACTTTAGCCCAAAACACAATCACATGTATAAAGCTCCCACCAGTTGTGAGAGCTGCGAGATTAGCGTCCATGTCTTAGTTATGTTCGTATCCCCCGGGGCTTATCAGAATAGCTAGCATATTGTAGTCACTCAGTGTAAACAGGGAGGATATGCTTATTCATTCAGCAAGATGTATTGAGTGCCTACTATATGCCAGGCATTATTCTAGGGACAGCAGATGTAGGGATGAATACAAAAGACAAAAACCCCTCCATGATGGAGCTAATATTCTAGTTTGCTAGAAAAACAATAGAGTAAGGAAACAAAATAAAGCATGGAATGAAATATAAGGTGTTGGTGATAGTGGGGGTCGAGTGGGGAAAGGAGATTTTTGATAGGGTGGCCAGGGAGTCCTTACTGAAAAGATGACCTAAAGGAGTTAGCCATGAGGATACCTGGGAGAAAGGCATTCCAGGCCAATGGGTGGGGGACGACCAGTGTAAAGGGCCTGGGGCAGGAGCCTGCCTGGGAAGTTCATGGCAGTGAGGATCCTACTGTGGCTGGAGTGAATTGAAAGAGGAGAGTAATAGACATGAGGTTAGAGGGCAGAGGGGGATGATACAGGGCTTTATGGACCATTGTAAAGATTTCAGCTTTACTCAAGTGAGATGGGAGACATGGGAGGATTTGGAGCAAAAAAGAGATACGGTTTGATTTACTTTTTAACAGAATCACTATGGATCATACATTAAATTAATCACAAATTAAACAAATAGTATTTAACCCTTTATAATAGTTTCCAGTAACAACAGTGTCTATTACAGAGTGCCTGGTAATAAGGCACCAAAAGTTATTATTTGGGAATTTGTTATTCCCTGGATATACATATCATCATCATGTAAATAATGAAACGTGTCATACATAATATATAAAATACATAATAATATAATGTATGATGATATGATAATTAATGGATGACTCTAAATATCTCACCATCTGATTCCACATGGTCAGAGTCTCTCGATGATGTAATTATTTGATCTTCCAATTGGCTGGTATAGTGGGAAGGTACACAGATCATGACATTGAGAGTAGTTGGAATGTCCTCTTCTCTAGAGACAAATTGCAAAGTTTTAATATCTGTTCTGAAGAGTAAATGTGATTAGAAGTATCTGTTTGCCATGCCCACTGAAGAAAAGAAACAATAACTGGTGAATTACAGACACTCAAAATGAGAAAGCCAATTCCAGCTAGAAGAGATAAGCAAAATTCATTCCAATAAGGCCTATTATAAAAATTATTTCTCTTCTTATTTTCCGTATTATGACTTAAAATCCTACTAGTATAAAATATAGATCATAATATTTCTTTTTTAACTTATATACATACACAGAACATTTGAAATTCTGTAAAGAATTAATTCAAGTAAAATACATTTATCACAAGCTATCATTTTAAGACGTTATAAAATTTCCTACAACTTTATTTAAAGTATGTATATCATTCATATTATGATTTAGATGAGTTTGAAGACATTAAGATATTCGATTTTACATTATATTTATTACTAAGAAATCACTTTTAAAATTTGTATTTCCCAGATGCTAACGAACCATCTTGTCTACATCACAATTAATTGTGAATATAAATCTGAATATAAAAAGACCTAATGTAAGAGATGGCCTTGTTTAAAAAAAGATGATGCCAGTTATTGATCTCTGCTTTCTGAAGTTACCCTGTCTCAGTTATCTACTGCATGACAAGCCAGAATGGCTTAAAAGAACAATGGTTTTATTGCCCATTGTTCTGAGGGTCAAGATTCAGGCAGAGTTCTGCAGAGACTTTGCTCTGCAATGTGAGTCGTGTGATTGCATCCGGTTGGGGGCTACACTGGGTTAAGCTAGGTGGGAAGATTCAACATGGTCTTCCACGTCTGGGTTCTTGGTACTGGTTCTTCTCTTTAAGTGGTCTGTTCTCCTTCAGGACCTTTTTTCCCAGACACTTAACCGGGATTTCTTTTTTTTTTCTTTTTTTTTTAAAGATTTTATTTATTTATTTGACAGAGATAGAGACAGGCAGCGAGAGAGGGAACACAAGCAGGGGAAGTGGGAGAGGAAGAAGCAGGCTTCCAGCAGATGAGCCTGATGTCGGGCTTGATCCCAGAACGCCGGGATCACACCTGAGCCGAAGGCAGACGCTTAACGACTGAGCCACCCAGGCGCCCCAACCGGGATTCCTTAACAGAAAAGCTGGGTGCTAAGAAAGCAAGAGTGGATGCTAGAAGGTCTTTTAAGACTGAGGACCTGAAATTGCACGGGGTCAATTTTTCCATGTACTGTTGGTCAAAGCAAGTCACAGGACTAGCCTGCAATGTGGGGTGGGGTGGGGGGAATGAAAAAAAACATAGGCTCCTTGCTCTTGAAGGGAGGAATGGTAATCTGTTCTGTTATTGCAAAGGTGTGAGGACCTAAAAAAGAGTGACTCACTGGAGGCCACTATGACAGTATAATGATCTACCACATATACTAAAACAAAATCTCGTTTCTCTAAGATCAGCCAAGTTGTAGGTCATTGGAAGAATAGTCCATGGCAGACAGTAGAGACGTTGCTATAGAAGATAAAGAGCATAAATGACTAGAATGCTATGATAACTTCAGAATGCACAAGTGTATTTAGATCTATCTTATTTATTATTGTAAAAATCCAAACTATTAGTGCCCATAATGTCATGCCTGACAATGACAAAACTAACTTGTCTGTAGCATTCTTAATAATACTTCGCACTTGTCACACCTCGAAGCTCATTGGGTGAGCTTCGAGGGTGTTGCTGGCTGTGTTGTGATTGAATAGGAGGCAGTTCGGCCTTCCTGCAGAAACAGGGAGACAATGAACGAATGGGTCTACGGAGAAGATGCTGTGCGCACAAGAATACGGAAAGCTCTAAGTGCTTTCAAGCTCTAAGTCAGAGTCCCGGGAAGTGCTGAAGATGATAGTAGCAGAACACAGAGTTATTTACATTTGCATTTGTTTTTTTATCCTGCTTGAATGTCGCTTGAGAGTCATACAAAGAATTCTTTGGTACAAAGAAAATGATACGTGCTATTGATAAATGTTGTGCAGTATCCAAGCCTACACACAAAGTCTGTCTGTCTAGACCTCCCAAGTCAAGAATCTGTTGTTTTAAGTTACTTTTCTAAGACATGGTTCGTACGGTTAGTTATCAGTTGGTCCGTTTATTGCTCTCAATTAACTGGAAACTGTCTTCACAGAAGTGACTTCCTTCTTTGAATGCAACCATGCCCGAAGTCATCGCTTCTATACTGAAAGCGTTCTCAATCCTGATGCATTTATTGCTTATCCTTGTAGATCCTACAAATCTTTCAAAGCCGTAAGTAAAGTGTTTTGCAGTGGAATTCCATTAGCAAGTCATTTTTTGAACCATGATCAGCCAACGAAAAATTAGTGCTTTGAGTATGTGGCAAAAAAAAATCCATCTGCCATTTTGGGAAATAATAGATTCTTTCTCTATGCCGAGTACTGAACAGTAGCTGGATTGCTGAAGGGCTTAAATAACTAAACCAACTATTTGTATTCTGGTTGTTTCAGCTCTTTTGAAGATTATATCCAATGTTGCGTTTGGGGCCATTTGTTATGCAGTAATTAGATGCTACTGTGTAACAGGCATAAATCCAGGGCAGAATTTTTCAGTGTATATATTTTAAATGTCATCTTCAAAGATGCCCCGAAAAGGCTGAACCAATCAATAGCTACAACCAAACATATTACTATTTACTTGGAACGTGAAAATTATTTTATTAAAATTTAATTATTTATACAGAGCCGAACTAAGGCATAGATAGCTAACAGGAGTTCCACACAGATCAATAAGGGACAAAATACCAAATCTGATTTTGCTTGAGTCATAAAATGCACGGTGCCAGATCTGAGGTAAATGTATTTTTCATTTGGTTATCACTATGAAAAGGAGAGAGAAAACCTATTTTATGGTGGGAAGTGGAAAGATTGCTTCTTATGCTTCAGAGACCTAATTCCCTGTTTCATCAGGGTAGAGAATGTGAGGTTTCCAGCTGGAGTTTATTGTTAAGTAACAGCACTTGGTGCGTAAGTGCAGTGTTGGGACAGGAATAAGCCACTTCCTTCCTCTTAAACAGAGCAAGGTGACTGGATGCCCTCTGGCCACCTTCTCTGTCTCCCGAGCCAGTTGTTCTTACTCATGGCACGCCCTGGTGAACTGCTGTGCTCGGGAAGCTTGCCAGCCAAACCCTGGCTTTTCCCCAATAACCAATGCTGCCTCCTCCTTCTTCCAGCTGCAGATGCTGCTCTGAGTGGCTAAAGGGATCTTGGCACTGACTATACTGAAGGCAGGTGGAAGAGGCCCTCAGAGTCGCAGTATAGTCAGAGATAATGGGCTACAGTCTGCGAGATGGGCGAAGCGAGGCTCCTGTGCCACATGGATGCTAATTATGGCTACAAACTAGAGAACATCGCATCAATTTCCTTGACATGTTTTATTGTGTTTCTCCCCAAACAGTCATAAAAAGGAAGTGAAATGAAATAAATAGAACAGAACAGAATGGAATGGAATAAAACAAAATAAAATAAAATAAAACAAAATAAAATAAAATAAAGTAAAATAAAATAATAAAATAATAAAATAAAATAAAATAAAATGAAGGAGGAATTGTAGTACCAGGCTGTCTGGTTCACATCCTTGCTCCCTCACTTACCCAACACGCATCATTGGACAAATTCTTTAACTGCTCTGCCCTTTGGTTTCCTCATCTGTTAGCTAGGGAGGCTAAAAGCACTGTAATAATAAAGAGGCTTGTGAGGATTAATTAGTTAAATGCAGATAAAGTGCTTAAAAAGTGCCTGGCATGCGGTAAGCCCTTAATAAATATGAGCCCTTTTATTATTGTTACAAGTTTGCTTCATTAAAAATAGTTTTCCATGGGATGTTTTACTATAATCCTAGCCTAAATGTCCGTGGTTTATAAATCTGAAAGCTCAAAACCTAAAATAGCAAATATTCAAATGCTGCTAGCCAGGTTTTTTTAAGTTAACATTTTGTTAGTTTTGCTTTAGATTTTAAAATGTAAAAGATATGGGGCAGCTGGGTGGTTCAGTCGGTTAGGTGGCTGCCTTCGGCTCAGGTCATGACCTGGGATCGAGCCCCACTTTAGGCTGCCTGCTCAGTGGAGAGCCTGCTTCTCCCTCTCCTTCTGCCTGCTGCTCTGCCTACTTGTGCTCTCTCTCTAGCTCTCTGTCAAATAAATAAATAAAATCTTTAAAAAATAAAAATTAAAAAAATAATAAAATGTACGGATAAAATTTGATTCTCTTTTATTCCCTTAACACCCTCCCCTGAGGCAGGGCTTATAGTGAATCCCGTATGTATCAGATAAATAGTATTACACTGTATCTTTCTGGATTTGCTTTTTTTCTTGTTAAATTTTATAAATTTGAGATCGACATTGATATATGTAGATCTAATGTATTTATTTTATAGGAATCCATCACAATTTATTTCTTCATTCCCTTACTAACAGGCATTTTGGTTGTTTCCAGCATTTGTTATTAAAAGCAGTTCTGCGGTAAACACTCCTGTGTGTCTGCTAGTGTGCTTGTGGGGAAGCTTCATTATAGGGCATAGTACAAGTGAAATTGTCAAAGCCTAAGTGCATTTCTGTCTTTTTTTAAAAGATTATTTCTTTATTTGACAGAGAGAGTGGAGGCAGGGGGAGGAGCAGAGGGAGAAGGACAAGCAGAGCCCCATGTGGGGCTTGATCCCAACCCGAGATCATGACCTGAGCTGAAATCAGGAGTCAGACGCTTAACCGACTGAGCCACCCAGGGCCCCGCATTTCTGTCTCTATTAGACGTTACCAGATTGCTGTCTGCAACATCCATCAACTTACATTCCCATCAGGAGCAAATGAGAATCCCACACTTGTCTTCACCACTACTTGATGTTGCAGCTTGTTTTAATTTTTGCAAATCTGCTGAGTATGAAATTGTGTGTTTTCATTGGCACATTCCTGACACCTAGTAAGATTGAGCAGCTTTTTACATAGTTATCAACTATCTGATTTTCCTCTTCCGGGGATTATCTATTCATAGCATTTACTCATTTTTCTAATGGACCCTTCCCCCCCCCTCGGTTGTTTTTGTTTTATTTTGTGTTGTTTTTGAAGACAGGGTAGCCTATTAGGCAACTAGCCATTTTTAAATGCATGCACTTTATTTAAATTTCAAAGATTTATTATAGTTTAATAATGTATCAAGAGTTTATTGAAGGTCAACATTTCTAATTACATTTCTAACCTACCTCTTATTTTCTGTCACCAGGGAAATTGCTTCCGTTGTCCCAAAGAAGGTTGCCCAACAATGGGTCATTTTGCTGATAGATTTCACCTCAAAAATATGCAGCCTAATAGATCATATTATTTTTTAAACACAGGGTCTCTTTCCCCATTTGCCCGTAAGTATTGTAGCTCAGTTTTATTGTAATGCTTTAAGTTATTTGTCTTTAAAAATTCAACAGTTTTTACTGGGTGTCTACTAAATAACTGGGCACTGGGCCAGACTCTGAGGATATAGTGAGGAACAATACAGGGAGTTTAGACTAGTGGGGAGTTTCAGTCCTGGGTAATAAACGTTCTGCTAAGAGACGTGCAAAGGAAAGTCTTCTAGAACCAAGTCAATGGAGCTTCCTGAGGGAAGGTGATTTCTGAGCAGACTCCTGGAGGATGAGTCAGAGGGAGAAGGAAATGGGAACATTCCAAGTAGAAGGAACAGCGTGGGTCGGTGCCTGGAGGTGAGAGAGATCGAGAGAAAGAAGAACCCCCTATTGGGACTGTGGAGACCAGGAGGAGAGAAATACGAGATGAGTTAGGAGAAGTAAATTAAGGCAAATAATGAAATCGTGAGCCACGTGGGGAGTTCGGACTTTATGAGCTCCTGGAAAGCCACCAAAGGTGTTAAGATTATCAGACTGGTTTCTTAAAAAGTTCTTGTTGCTGCATGGATTAGAGGGAGACAGGATGGAGGCAGAATGACCTGTTAGGACAAGTGTTGCCTCACCACAGGGAAGGCGAGGGATGTTAATTAACCTTATAGTGCTAATTATTTCACAATATATCGTTATATGTATGTCACGGTGTACACGTCCACAGTGTTTATGTCTCAGTAAAGCTGGACAGAAAGGTGGGAGAAGGGGAGAGAGTACGGAGATGGGTGGGAGGTAGAAACAAAGTGGTACCTGGTGAATGGATGTGAGGGATGCCGGAAGTGGAGAAGTCAAGGGTGACTGTGGCTCACTGGACGTTGTTCCATTCACTGACCTTGGTGACACAGGAAGAAAGGCTGGCTTGGAAGAGATTGATGGGTTCAATTTCCAACTTACCAGGTTTTTCGAAGACTTGGGATGTGGGGGGGGGGGTGTTCACAAGGCTGTCAGAGATACGGGCGACCGATGTGATGTACAGTTAACGCTTTGAGAGATAAACCTGCATGTAGACAGCCATCAGGGCTGTGGAAGCAGATGATGGAATTAGCCAAGAAAAGTGTCAGATGAGAAGAAAGAGAGCGGAGAAAGAGAACCTGCAAAGGAGACTGAGGAAGGTCTCAGTCTCTTTCAGAGAGAGAAGGTAAACTGGCGTGGAGAGCGGTAAAAGGAGCCAGGGAAAGACAGTGAGGAAGAGAGGACGGAGCCACTGCACCAAATATGCTGACAGGTCAGATGAGACGGTCCCCAGGGCTCAGGGGATAGAGCGCCGGTGCCGTCACTGGGAACCCCGGGGAGAGGGGCTTCCGTGCAGGGGTGGCAGTGGGTGGGCTGAGGAGGGAGGAACTCTGGCAACAATTAACTCAGGAATTGGAAATTCTCTCTGGAGATTTTTTTCCCTTTTCAGATGTTTTTCAAACAATTTTAGGAAGAATTGCATTTTTTTCAATGTGTTATTAAACATAAAAGCAATTTCAGAATTCACAATGAAAGATCTGTTTCGTTCCAGATTTTTTAAAAGTGACACTTGGCCACTTGCAAGGGATTTGCCCTGTTGGGAGGCTCTGTGCTGCCCCAAACCTGGGATAACTGGGCTCTCTGAGTGCAGAGCCCCGTGGGAGAGGAAGGGACAACTCAGTTCACCTCCCATTCTAAAAGACACAGACCCTCTTGCCTGCTAGGTTTTCTAGATTTATTCTGGGTTAGTTGCCAAACCATGGCCAATAAAAACCTGGCCGTGCAAAGTATACATGCTGCAGAATACAAATGTAATAGTCGGAATAAAACACACACTTCCATTTTGAAAAGTCATAAAAATGCCTGGAAAATTAAAGAATTTTCTTTAAAGAATATCATGACACTATTTACTTTCAGAAAATGAACTCATGTACATATATATGTATTTTTAAATGTAGTTTTTCACCAGATTCACTTAAGCTATATTAAGTTGTGCTCTTTCGTGAACACAAGCAGCCTCGTTCAAGGCTGAAAGTTGCGTTCATGTCAAGTGCCCAGGAGGTCATGCTTTTCTCATGTTTTCACCTCTTCGTTTTCGCTCTTTTTTTTTTTTTTTAATTTCCAGGTTGGAGTCACAAATTATCTGTCAAACTTGATGGAAACAATGTCACTCAAGGGACCCTGTTTCTCCGTGTAGGTGGAACAACTGGGAACACGGAGGAATTTGTGATGGCCAGGTAGGCAATGGCCAAGGACGAGGAAGCGGCAGGTGGCACAGTGCTGGGCACTTACTCAGACTGGCTCAGTCAGCAGCTCGGTCTTTTCCGACAGCGGACTGCTACAGGCTGTCATGACATATTTGACGTTTCTTTTCACTTCCGGCTTTCCAGATATAAAATAGAAATCATAGGATCTATTGTCTCTGCAGTTCCACCTACAAACAGGAAAGGTCAGAAAGTGCTAGCATAAAATTATAGCTGTAGATCATAAAGCAAGTGGACAATAAACAAGAGTTATTGTTAATCTGGCCCATTAACATTATACAAATTCACATATGTTTTGGTTTGTATAGATTCAAATTACTCATGGAATAAGACATATACGTAAATGGCCAGATTTCTAATAAGCTATCTGAGTAGCACGCACAGATACAGGACACGTGTTGAAATAGTCAAAGGTGGGAATAATTCAACAGAGACATTCACTGTGTACCTTTGGCTAAGGTCCCTTTTATCTTGAGTTTTCTTTAACCTTTTCTTTGGTCAGCCTTAGCATTTTCGTATTAGAGATTTCACTTACGTTGTTTAATTCTGTAATCCATTTCCGAATTAAGGTTATGCACACTAATTGGATGCTACCATTTTGCAAACCAATGAATGGATTAGATTTTTGCCTCTTTGCTTTCCATCATCTTCAAAGAGTGGGCAGAGGCATGAAAAACAAGAGATTTCTGTGGTTATTTTGTCAGTGGAAGAATGCATCAGATTAGTCATTCTGGCCATGTGTGCGCATCATCCTGCAGCTATGGGTTTGGTCCGTGATCCTCTGGACTCCGGTGAATGCACAGGCCCCAGCCCACCTTTCCAGCCCCATCTCCCACCATCTGGTGTGTTCATCTTTAGCACAGCCAGATTACCATGATTACACTACCCTGCATTGACTAGATCCCACCTTTTCCTCTCTTCCCAACTTCACTCATGCTGTTCCTCTGTTCCAAATACCCTTCCTGGTCTTAACATACCTCATTTGCACGTGTTCTTTGTGTCTCCATTAAGCTCGTTCTCTGGGAGCAGTTCCCTACGATCGATTGTGTGCCCGAGGCTCTGAGGCTCACTATTGCCTGAGGCTGGGCAGTTTGAGCCCTGCAGGAAGGCCTCTGACCTGGGACAGGTGGGAACAAATAAAAATTCCTAAGAATATTTCGGGACGCCTGGGTGGCTCAGTTGGTTGAGCGTCTGGCTTTTGGTTTTGGCTCAGGTCATGATATCAGGGTTTTGAGATGGAGCCCCACGTGGGGCTCTGTGCTCAGCGGGGAGTCTGCTTGGGACTCTTTTCCCTCTGCCCCTTGCCCTCACTCACCCTAGAACCCACGTGTGTGCACACTCTCTCTCAAATAAATAAATAAGATCTTTTAAAAATGGTAAGAATATTTTGACATGTCTGCATTTCTTTTCCAATTATTTAAGGAAGCCATTTGTCATCTTGTCGCATAGCCACCAATCCTGTTAAGAATGATTCAGGATTTCTAGTTCACAGCAGATGTCCCATCTTGAAATGAAGTCAGATAAATGCGTCTGCACGCTCTCTATTCCTGTTTTTCAGTCAAGCATCAAGAGTCTGGCCCCTCCCTGTAGTTTATATCTCAGTCACGTGGGCTTCTAATGACACTGTTATGAAGGTCTACACAGTAGATTTACTGAGTGAAGGCAGATCAGGGAGCAGCAGGGAGAGTCTCCCTAAGAAGCTGGAAGAAAAGTTGCCTTCTGGTAATGAAAGCAGTTAATTCTATATGGAATAGAGAAAAACAGGCCCTAGGAATAGCAACATTCATTCATTCACTCAGCAGACAGGTAAATGCCCACGGTGTGCCAGGGATTGCTCTGATTGCTAAGAATCCAGCCACCGGTCCTGTCCTTGTGGAGCTTTTCTTCCAGGGAGAGGAGACAGACAATACATGAACGATGGAAGAAGGAAACAGCAGGAAGAGGGAAATCACATCTGGTCTAATTTGGCCTTGGAAAGGGTGTGCCTTGTGCCCCAAGATAATCTACTTCTCTCTGCTCTGGTGGCATGCTCACCAAAACATCTTTTGATGACTAGTTTGGTCACGTGGTTCTTTTCATGTAGATAAAGAAGTGACCAGGGAGAGAGTTGGAGGACATTTTGGTTAATAAAAAGAAAGCATTTCCCCCTTGGGAACAGAGAGATCAGTTTTCTGTGAATTTAGCTCCTCATTGAAAGTTTGATCATTTCCTGGTGTCATAAAATCTGGTTTCTGAGACTAGGAAGCCGAGACCAGACCTTCCGTTATGGAAATCTGGTCAAGATAACGCCTCTCTAGGCATTCCCCAACATCGACTAATCAAGCTTCCCATTTACCTCACCCTTCCTCTCAAGCTTCAGAACGCAGCTATTCCAAGATGCTGATTGACGGGAACGAAAAGAATACATCTCCTGTAAGCAAATGTCGGCGGATGCGACTCTCTTTCATGGTACCCACACGTGGCTTCAGTGCAGCATCGAGAAGACCCAGTGTGAGCTTATGAGTCTTATTTTTCTGTTTACAGTGGAACACTTAAGCCAGGAATGACTTACACAAAATTAATTGATGCAGACATTAATGTTGGAAATGTAACAAATATGGAGTTCATGTGGAAGGAACATTTGTTTGGGCCTTCTCAGAATAAGTTGGGAGCAGAAGTGGTGACAGATATATCTGGAAAATATGGGTACAAGTAAGTATTACTTTTCCCCTTGTATTTTCAAACAGAGTTTCAATGTTTAATGGTATTTGAAACCTACATGTAACTTGAAATTTGCAACTTGTATAAAAATTTGTACGTCTTGAAATTTTATTATTAAAGAAAAGGAAACTTATTTAAGAAATGAACATTGTATTTGCAAAAGTGTTTACAAAATAATAATTACTCATTAAATTAGATCTACCATGTCTCTTTTTCCCCCTAAAATCATTTTAATATCCTTTTTTTCCCCCTCAAAATTTTTCAGATCTACCTTCTGTAGCCAGGACATTATGGGACCCAGTATTGCCCAGATCCTGAAACCGTGCTAATTTCAGATACAGTCTTGATGGATTTATTTATTGGGAGCAGTGAAAGAAAGAATCTCCTTCTGGTTGGTATCTGAACCAAACCTGGCCTTCGTGAGTGAGATAGAAAAGTACCGTTGTTGCAATTTTCTATATAGAATGTTTTTCTCCTTGATAAACTTTGTAGGTGCCTTAAAAACAGACGGAGTCCAGGACAGAGAATAGTACGGTAATCTGTAGGAATCTGGGTATCACTGCCAGAATAAAGCTGTGTTGGAATTCCCCTGAATGAGAGGAAGTGATACTGAAGTGTTGTGGTATAAATTCACTACGCAAAAGTGAGACTCTGTCTGGTTGAATATTCGAAGTACATTTTGAGTATTTCCAGGTAGAATATGCATTGTTCTAGAATGATTTAAAGAATATTTATTACATTGTTAAATCTTGGTAAGACAAATTATGGCTATAGTTCATGATATGTAGATGATAATCCCGTGGGTTGGTATGTCTATGTATTAATAATGGAAACCGATGAGAGTACATTAGTATTTCCAAGGTGTTCCATGGTCTTCAGGTGTGTGTGAAGTGAAAGATTCAGGGGTTTGTCTGTGATATGCCCAACAGTTGAGGATCAGCCCCTTCTCCAGAGGCCCCTTGCCCGGAGAGAATTACTCCTCTCTGGGCCTTGAAAGCCCCATTGCAAATTTGCAATTAGCCTAAAGGGAGCATTTCATTTGTAAAGCACTTGACTACCCTTTGTGTTTGCAATAATGATCCTGTAATATTTAAGTATGTCAATTTTTAAAAACTTTGCTTCAATTTTTTGTAATTTAGTTGTCCTTACCCAGCGCAAATCAAAGATGACTGTTTTTATCTGCTCTGTTTTCTAATGGGTTTAGTGTTTAGCCCACAGCACTGGACTGTAAATGTTGTTGAAAAAAAATGATGACAGCTCCTCTGCAGAAGTTTTCTGGATTCTCCTTGGTGCCTTGCTGCCAAGTGAACCTCAGGAAGAGGCCCCTGGATGGACTTACACTTGTGCTGGGGCAGATAGCAGAGAACCAAGTAGCGTGTCTCTTTCCCATTGTGCAAGTGGGAGCTAGAAGACTGACTGGAGCACGAGACTCAATAGAAGGAGGAAAGGAGATGAGGACACATTTGGCACGATCTGGCTGATTGTCTACTCTCTGGTGGGCATGTCAACCCAAGGCTTAGGCCAACCCGGAACAGGGTGGCCATGAGCAGCAACTTGGGACGGTCTGAGCCTCTGAGTCCTACTAACAGTGTGGCAGCCCAACACACTGCTCGGCAGCCTGGCAGTGGAGTCGGCCCCATGCCTCTGAGGGCACGACACCTTCCCTTGCCAGCCCTGTACGACCCTGCACTGTTCTCTGCTTAGCCTTTCTTTCTTTCTTTTTCTTTCTTTCTTTCTTTCTTTCTTTCTTTCTTTCTTTCTTTCTTTCTTTCTTTCTTTCTTTTCTTTCTTTCTTTCTTTCTAAGGGCTTGGCCATCAGCAGGAAGGGTTATGGATCAAATAACAGCGTTAGGCTCTGTGAGTATGGCCTGCCTCTTTGCCCAAGAGGCCTCTTGGCTGGCTCTTTCTAAGCTTGAAAAGACAAATGGGAGTCAATTAACTTCTGGCAACCTATTTTAATAAAACACCGACTTTCTGTTTCATAGATCTTACTATTGTCCTTTTTTTTTTTGCATTATGAGAATGTTGTGAGGATGAAAGTGTGCATGGTCTATCTAGCAAAATGACTCTGAAAGTTTAGAATGACATTGTTTTCCATGTGTATGACATTGTTTTCCGAGTCTATTGTTTCCTCAGAAAGCGCTAAAAAATGACACCCTTTCTCTCTGAGTGCCCTGCATTATGGTTATTTAGTATTTTGAACCAGCAGATATTGGGGTAAAGACTGATAGGAAGTTCTGCTCCTTGATTGGACTGCCATTAATGCTGCAGAGTGACTGCCAGTCTAGTGAGCCATCCCTCACTGCCATTGATTCACCCATACCTTGTCATCATATCACCCCAAATGCTCACCTCCAAACCTGTTTGGTTTTACTGTATTTCTTCCCATTTACACTTCAAATTGTTGAACATAACTACAGTATCCATTTTATAAAGATTAACAATAATCTTTTTTTTTTAAGTAGGCTTCATGCCTAGCATGGAGCCCAATGCAGGGCCTGAACTCACGTCCCTGAGATTAAGACCTGAGCTGAGATCAACACTCAGACGCTTAACTGAGCCACCAAGTCACCCCAACAATAATCATTTTTAAATAAACTTCAGGTTAACTGAAAAAATTAATAGGAATTCCTCAATATCATCTTACATTGAGGTGGTTTTAAAATTTCCAAGATTGCCTGAAAAATGTCTTTTGGCAGTGAGTTTGTTTAAACTGGGAGCCGAGCAGAATGCATACGTCACCTCTGATTGACTTGTCCCTCAGTCTCTGTTCACCTGTAACAGCTCCTCCTTCCCCTTCTTGCACACCAGTTATTAAATAGACCAGGTCATGCATCCTGGAAATTTTCTCTCCTTCAACTACTGGAACCCACGTGGTATCCTTTCACACATTTGTCCGTCCCGTGCATTTCCTGTTAACCAGTTCTGAGGTTGGGAGATGTGACGAGGCTCAGGTTCCTCTGTGCCGGGTAGCGGGGAATGAGCCCCTGGCAGCTCTCTCGTGCTTGCTCGTGCTTTCTCTCTTTCTTTTGAATAACAGTGTATAGTATTAGCACCTTCTGAAGTGGAAAGGGCTATACCAATGAGAGTTGTGGGTAGAAGAGAGGAACAATGGATGGCTTGGACTCTGGCTACTAACACACCAGGCTAAGAGGAGAAAGTGCCCGAAGAGGAGTTTGCTGGCAAGAGTTTGTGCTCTGGGAAGAGTGAGGAGGGGCAAATGGCTGTGTGAAGATTCGGTTATGGGAGAGGCATTGAACTCTGTGCTCCGTCTGGAACTGGAGGAGGTAGAAAATAAAGGGTCCTACCAAACTAAGGAAGATTAGCTACCGGGCTGAGTTGTGTGACTCTCTCCCCAGGCTCCTCCGGTCTGAGCGATCAGAGTGGATAATAGGAATTACCCTGCTTACTAGAGCCCTCGGGGTTTGTTGACTCTGCAAATGTCCAGAACAAGCCCGGGGGCCTCAGGAACAGAACCGTATGCCAAGTTCCTGTTTCCCAGCCTCTTAAAGCCTCAGCTTATG
This sequence comes from Ailuropoda melanoleuca, assembly GCF_002007445.2. Taxonomy (NCBI): domain Eukaryota; kingdom Metazoa; phylum Chordata; class Mammalia; order Carnivora; family Ursidae; genus Ailuropoda; species Ailuropoda melanoleuca. The sequence continues at coordinate 115,637,822 of NC_048223.1, forward strand.
TTAGATAAACATAAAAATCTCATGTCCCTCCTGGGGTCTTTACTCCTCCACTTGGGAAAAATCAATCTTTTTTCATATACTTTCTGACTAAAAAGATTTTGTAAACCTTTGCTTTCTGTAGATCGTGTAATAAAAATGATAGGTGTGCTTTGTTTGTGTTATGCTTTTTCCCCCCAAATACATACTTATAACACCAGATGGGCTTCTTTATTTTACACGTACGTCTCTAAAAGTTCTGCTGTAAATGATTTAAGTGTTAGGAGAATGGAGTTTCTACGAGATTTCATTCCAGTAGGAGAGCCTGAATGTCTGTGTCGACTGAGCCAAAGATTTGGGGCCAACGTTTTCTTCCTTGCGCAGCCTATTTTCTACATTTGCGTCTTGCAAACATTTCCCTTGCCCTAGTCACGTATTTTTCCTTTCTTTTCACAGGCTTTTCTTTCCTTCATTCTTTGAACAAACATTTTCTGGGTTATCCTCCTCTTTTCCTCCTGTGCCAGGCATTGTGTGAAGTAATGAGGTTTTATGTAAAACACGAGATAGCCCCTGCTCCCGCGCTCTGCCCAGCACCCAGGAGGACATGGGAAAGGAGATCCTTGCTTAGAACCCACCATGGCAAGCACTGGGATCGGAGCAGGCACAGAGAGAGAGACGCGAATACTTCCTTTCTCATCTTCTTCACCCTCTGCTCATTGATCTCGTGTGGAAGTGATAACAGTAGACAGAAATCAGTCAGCTTTCATTTCTGAAATCTGTGGTCACCACATACATTGTTACAAGTAATTCCATTCTGGAATTCGGTGTAATTTATGTTCGCACTAGCTAAGATCCCGGAGAAATAGAACTGGAATTTCACCCATCCACACACACACACACACACACACACACATCTATCCATCAAGGATCTGTCGAGTGAGCGCTGTGGCCAGAGGGGCAATCATTTCCTTGAAGGTCCCAGGCAGAGGGAGCAGAGGCCATGCCCAGTAGAGTTAGGATGACACCACCCAGCGGGTGACTAACACACTCACATCAGGCTCATCTCTGACTCACGTTCGTGGCCTGGAGTCAATGACAGATCGATTTCCGTTGATCGTGAAAACAGATGGAATTACCAAGCTTCAGTCCATCATTTCTCAACAACCACAGGAAACCTCACACTTAAAAGAGTTTAAGATTCGAGATGTGTGCGTGTGTGGCGGAAGAGAATGCCACTTGTCCACTTGTCGCTCAAAGCAGTACGCTCAGCTTCTGCACAGGGTTCGTTGAGGTCAGACTCTCAAGCTCTTTGTTTAAGCAAGAGCTCCATCCAAATCAGTATTGCACGTGCAAGTATAAGAAAAGGGAAGTTTAGGGACTCCCTTCTGGCTTAAAAATGAAAAGTCATGCTTATTTATAGCTTCTGGAGAACAGAAACGAATTTCAATTTTACGAAGTCTGCCAACGAGAATTGGACCCTTTCCAGGACGAGGGTTGCTCTCCCAGGATACAGCACCATTACCTAATTCCAGGTGTTTTACTAACGGCGTTGTTATTACGCGCAGTGCCACTTGCTTTTTCTCGGAAGCTGAAGGGAAGATGCAGCACTACCATATGACAGACGTTACTCACACCAGCACCGACAAAGGCCCATGGATTTCCAAGACCAGAAACTGGTCATCCCAGAGAGAAGGAGACCAGCCCAAGGAGTCCAAAACACACAGCATGGAAAAAGCAAAATGCAGAAGACAAATGGAATATGGGACACACTATTTCATACCAACAGTGCAAGATGATGTTTTCTGAAATCTCAGAAATAGAATTTTATTCCTTTTTGAACTTTCACCATATTTTTAAATTTAACATAGATAAGAGAGCATGGAATTGTGAATTTGAGGATCTCAGGTCTCATCCTGGTTACAGAATCAATTAAGGACATGGACTAGGGCAAGTCATTTCCCCTCTTCAGGCCTCAGTGTGTCCACCTGTAAAACAAAGACAACATTTATGATTTCTGAGATTGCTTTCTCGTTATGATACCCTTTTGTCTACTAGGTGATGGTTTGTATACATAAATGAGTGAATAGATGGGTGAATCAATAAAAAATAAATAAAATGTGGATTTTCTTGTGTGGTCATAACTCTCCCCAACCATATAAACCCCTAATTAGGTATTTATACGTTTTTATGATGTACACTGATTGTACACAATAAATTCATGTGTTCCTGAAGTTTGATTTGCCTTTTTATTGTGGAAAGCCTTGCTTGCTTGGTCTAATATGTTTATTAGAGTGCCCTCTAGTGGAAGAGCGAGCATATTGTGTCATCCAGAGCCGGCTTAAGGACCAACAAACCACAGCACCATGTGCATTTTTAGGGACTCCGACCTTTGCCTGTGTGCAGTGAAACTTTCAGCTCTCAAAATCTTAATATCTTACTCTGGCTAAAATTTTGGTTTGGAGCCAATCTTGAAATTTAAGAATAACAGCATGTGAAAAGGTAGAATAGTATTAAAAACGAAACAAACAAAAACCCGATTGTCGTTCTTGGAGTACTAACAGTGTGTATCGCACTCTACAAACACGGAGCCCATTTCACCGTCTTCACCAGATGCATGACTTGCAATCAGGAAAGACAGAGAAGCTTGAGGACCCGTAATCTGCCGGAGTACTGGGAATCGTCCCTAACACATGTTCTGGGTGGGACAGGGACTATACCTGTGGAACGGGGCACGTGAGCACTAAGTGTGATGGAGACACTTGGACTTCACAGAATGTCTAGGGCGTGGGAGCAGAAAGGGCACACGTGGGTGTTCTTCAGCGTCTGTCATAAGGTTACAGAAGAACTTAAAGGTCTTACCCACTAGCCTGTGTTTCGATGTAATGGCTGTTGGTGTAGTAATCAATAAAGATATTTCTCTCCAGAGACTGAACTTTCCCCTTGATTGAACAGCAGCCATCCGAGTGTGAGGAGAGCATTTAAGCTTTGTCGACAAACCAATTTAACACAATTAACTGGTAGGTTTTGTTTTTTTAAAAAATGACAAGAGTGTTTTAGTCAAGCAACCCAGTTGATTTTTTTAATTTTTTTAAAAGATTTTATTTATTTATTCGACAGAGATAGAGACAGCCAGCGAGAGAGGGAACACAAGCAGGGGGAGTGGGAGAGGAAGAAGCAGGCTCATAGCAGAGGAGCCTGATGTGGGGCTCGATCCCATAACGCCGGGATCACGCCCTGAGCTGAAGGCAGACGCCTAACCGCTGTGACACCCAGGCGCCCCAACCCAGTTGATTTTTTAACAGAATTTCACCAGCTATTGATTTCAATTTAATCCTGTATCGATACACCAATTTATCCGAAATATCACACTGCTCCTGTGTATAAATGGTGTTATGGCGTAAACAAAAAGCCAGAAAAAGGTACGGCAACTTGAATGTCATGGGGTTAAATAAATTAGTATTTTATCATTCAACATAAGTTTCTATAACTATTCTTCATATTAAATTTAGGTCACCCCTCATAGCAAAAAGACCATCAGTGGCTCCGTGGCAGCTGATGTAAAGTTAGGTGCATTTCCATTTTCATGTGACGACGGAAAAATTCTATGACTAATGGATCTTCAGGGTGCTGATGCTTATGCCTTGAATGGGGCAAAACCCTGCCATTTCTTTGTAGCTCTTGTCATCTGAGTAACACCTGTTTGCAGAGCTATATCCTTAATTCTGACACATGCCCTCTTCTTCGGTTGTTCATTCTATGGACAACAGGCTGGGCTCCCCCACTGTGCGGAGGTTTAGAAGGAGGATAAATGGGGCCAGTGGGTGAATTCCAGGTTGGTAAAGAGGGCAAATGCTAGAAATCGATGTTAAATGTGCAGGATATAACCCAGGGGCCAGATAGAAAGGTAACTTCTAGAACATGGCTGCCACATTTTGCTTTCATTTAAACTTTTTATTGAAGTATAACAGTGTATCCAAGAAAGCCCATAAACCATAAAAGTACAGCTCAATGTATTTTTTCAAAGTAAACACCCACATAAATTCTTTCAAAAACAATGCTAATGGCATCATAGAAGTCTCCTTTCTACCTCTCCCAATCATGACTCACCCAAAGTAACCACTATTCTGAAGTCTATTACCATAGGTTGGTTTTGTTTGTTGTTTAAATTGGACACAAATACAGTATTTATTCATTCTTGGCTTGTCCAACATTGTGTCTATAGAACTGTTGTGAATAATACTAGTTTGATCTTTTTCAGTGCTGTATAGAACACTTGTGGGACTATTTATTTAACTATTTTATAGTTGATAGACAAGTTGTTTCTTGTGTGAGGCTCTTACGAATAATGCTTCTATGAATATTTTTGTATGTACAAATATTTTTGAGCATATATTTTGCATGCATTTATTTTGAGTATAAACCTAGGATTGGAATTGCAGATTGATAGAGTAAGCACAACTTTACTGGATGCTGATTTCCAAGGTACTGAATTCATTTCCTTTGGGTGTCTATCCAGAAGAGGGGTTGCTCGATTATATGGTCATTCTATTTTTAGATTTTTGAGGACCCTCCATACTATTTTCCAGAGTGGCTGTCCCAGTTTACATCCCCACTAACAGTGCACGTGGCTTTTCTTTCCTCCACATTCTCACTAGCACTTGGTATCTTTTCTCTCTTTGATAATAACGATGCTGACAGGTGTGAGGGATCTCATTATGGTTTTGTTTTTGTATTTCCATGAAGATTCATGATTTGAGCACCATTGTCATATACCTATTGGCTATTTGTTAGGGATCTTTGGAAAATGTCTATTCGGGTCCTTTGCCCATCTTTTAATCACACTGTTTGAGGTTTTTTTTGGGGGGGAGCAGGTGGTTTTGGTTTGGTTTGGTTTTGCTATTGGGTTGTATGCATTCCTTACATATTTTGTCTATTAACCCCTAATCAAAAATATTATTTGCAAATATCTTCTTCCAATCCGTAGGTTGCCTTTTCATTTTGTTGATGGCTTCCTTTGCCATGCAAAAGCTCTTTAGTTTGATGTAGTCCCATTTGTTCATTTCTGCTTTTCTTGCCTGAGCTTTTTGTGTCATATCCAAAAACTCATCACCAAGACCAAAGCCAAGGAACTTACTGCCTATGCTTTCTTGTAGGAGTTTTACAGTTTCAGGTCTTTAAGTCTTTAGTCTATTTTGAGTTCATTTTTGCATGTAGTATAAGAGTCCAATTTCATTCTTTTGCATGTTGATACCAAGTTTTCCCAGCACCATTTATTGAAAAGACTGTCCTCGCTCCATGCTATATTCTTGGCACCCTTGTCAAAATTAGTTGATCATTTATGCGTGGGCTTATTTCTGGGCTCTTTCTTCTGTTCCATTGGTCTGTATGTCTGTTTTTATGCCAGTGCCACGTTGTTTTGATTACTATGTTTTATAATATAATTTGAGATCAGGAAGTGTGATGTCTCTAACTCTGTTCTTTTTCTTAACATTGCTTTGGCTATTTAGGGTCTTTTATGGTTTTATCAGTTTCGAAAGAGTCTCAGCCCATACCTTTTCTAACATTGCTTTTACCTCATTCTTTCTTTCCTCTCCTCTAGGAAATCACACACACACATGAATTAGATTTTGTCTTTGTGTGCTATGTTGTTTATGGCCTTTTCTATATTTACCAGGTTTTTTTCTCTATGTTTTAATCTGGATACTTCTTACTGCCCTTTCTTCCACTATACTAATTTTCTCTTCTATTGTTTCTGGTATGCTAGCAAACCCATCCATTGGACTCAATTTTAGTTATTTCATTTTTTGTTCTACATGTTTCTGCTTGGTTCCTCATAAATTCCAGTTGTCTGGTGAAACTGGGGCATCTGGGTGGCTCAGCCAGTTAAGCATCTGACTTGGTTTTGGCTCAAGTCATGATCTCAGGGTCATGAGATCAAGCCCCGTGTCAGGCTCCAGACTGGATATGGAGCTTGCTTGAGATTCTCTCTCTCCCTCTGCCTAAGCCCCCCCCAGCTTGTTCTAAAAAAAGAAAGAAAGAAAAAAGACAAAAAATAAAAATCTAGTGTCTCATCTTTCCTACATGTCGTCATTGCTGAAAGGGATAATTGCAAGACTCATTTCCCAGGTGGCCTGTACAAAGTGACTGGAGATTGGAGCCATGAGCATGCTGTGTGGATGACTCTCCATCATGGGGCTGTGTGCACTTGCTTCCAAATGGCAATATTTTCTGAAAAAAAGCTTGTTCATTATATACATATTTTGCCTAAAGAAATGCCTCTTATATTTCAGTTGAGGGGTTAATGTTTCTAAAACATTATTAATAAGAAAGGAGGGATATATATATACATCTACTTGACTGCCTTTAAAAAATAGGATTGATTTTTAAAAAATTAAATGATTATCAGTGGCAAGAAGGGAAGTAGGGTGAAGAAGACAGAGACAAAACTTGACTTTACTCAATGAACTGTGTTTTGTATATTTGACTTTGTAATCACGTAAGTGTTTTACATGATTACATAACAAAATAAACTAAAGAAAACAATCCCTAAATATTGAAAGCAAAATCAAATAAATGAACTTTATGTGTATCCAGTTGATTTTCATAATCACACAAAGAAAAACTACCCCAAGTCATTTTATAACAGTTATTTGATTCATATCCCAGTGGGATAACCCTAAGGACAGAAAGAACTTTAAAAAAAACACCATGTAGGGGCACCTGGGTGGCTCAGCTGGTTAAGCATCTGCCTTTGGCTCAGGTCATGATCCCAGAGTCCTGGGACCAAGTCCCATGTTGGGCTTCCTGCTCAGCGGGGAGTCTGCTTGAGTTTCTCTCTCCCTTCTCCCTCTGCCTTTTCCCTCCCCACTCTCTCTTTCTCTACCTCTCAATAAAAAATAAGTAAATCTTTTTTAAAAACGTGTAAACTATTTTTGGTGTTTTTCTGTCATGGATAATGGTGATGTTGTCATTTTGAGGCAGGTGTGCAAGTACTGTGGGATAAAAGGAAGGAAAAATTAGGTTGGGGTCATCGAGAACCAGGAGTTTGGGCATGGGAAAAAAATATATATATATGTATATATATACACACACAGATGTAAGATTAATGAGATTGAGTAAAATCCTAAAACACTGAATTCAAATTGAAAGTTCCAAGGTGAGCTTATAATCTATTTTATCTTTTAAAAAAAGATTTTTTTCAAGTCAGTTTTCAGAAGATCAAGAAACAATGACCAAACCAGTAGTGATGAGAACCCCTACTCCCAGACTGTGGCCTCATGATGGCATTTGCGACCAAAAACAAACAAGGCTCCTTTGCAATGGTTGAGTCTAGGTAAAATACGAAGCTAGAACCTCTTGCCGGACCTAAAAGCAAGGAAACTGCCAAGGTTACTAGAATCATGTCAAAAAGATTAAGGAGCCATCGACTTAAAGATGTTCCCCCTGGTTGCAGAGCATCAGTAAACAGTAGTTATATGCCAATGCACTGACATACTTTACATATGGTTTTAGCCATGAGCCCAGAATGATACTAAAAAACAAGGCAAAAATTTCATTGATCACCTTTGAAGGATGCTAAACTCATTACTTTGAAAACTGACACATACATGGAAAAATCAATCATTTATCTTGCCTTTCCTATAAGAACTGTAACTCGGGGTAATTACATAGTTACTAAAGAGGCAAGTAATAGAAACAAAGAATTAAAGATCTCTTTACAGAAATAGCCGAGCTGAAATATGAAAAGGAATGATGTAATTAGAATACCATTATTTTCAAACCCTAATGAATTAAAGGATCTATGCAGTGATTTTCTTTTTTTTTTTTACTTTTTTTTAATGATTTTTTATTATATTATGTTAGTCACCATACAGTACATCCCCAGCTTCCGATGTAAAGCTCAATGATTCATTAGTTGCGTATAACACCCAGTGCACCATGCAATATGTGCCCTCCTTACTACCCATCACCAGTCTATCCCATTCCCCCACCCCCCTCCCCTCTGAGGCCCCCAGTTTGTTTCTCATAGTCCATAGTCTCTCATGTTTCATTTCCCCCTTCTGATTACCCCCCCTTTCTTTATCCCTTTCTTCTGCTACCGATCATCCTAGTTCTTATGTTCCATAGATGAGAGATAATGCTAAGTGAAATAAGTCCAGCAGAGAAAGACAACTATCATATGATTTCTCTCATCTATGCAGTGATTTTCAATGCCTGCCAACATTCCCAAAAGAGAGACAACTGGATATCTAGACATCAGAGTTTAGAAACATACTACCTTGCCTCGCATTGCTGTGTAAAAACCTTGAGCAGCAGCTTTGACAAACAGCTTCCTAGGCATCCTGCTGGGAAGGAGTCAGATTTCAGTTCCCCCCAGCAGATTCTTTTCACTGTTTCCCAAACTTCCATACATCTGAGTCATCAGAGGATATTTTTTTAAAATACTGAACCCTGAGAGTATGATCTCATAGTTCCCAGTTGAGGAATTGATTCCTGTAAAGTTTCATGGGTATTTCAGCTGTTCAGACAAGTATGAGAACCATCATTGATTTGTGTCACTGTCCCCAAAACCTCACCTACTATCCTGCATGGAGCAGGCTGTAGGCAGGTGAAACCTTGGGATTTTTGGAGAATCAAAATACTAACATCCTCCATCCCTTCTTTAGCTCATTGCTGGCACCTTAAATTCTACCATCAGCACCTAAAGCGTTTAGTTTTCCACTGTCAAAATAATGAAGTAAAGATGGGAATGGAAATATATGGCCGATGTGGTGTCATTTTTCACTCCCAGCCCACTACCGCACGACTCATTGATCACCAGCCCCTTTCCCACTGAAATCAGATGTGACCTCAAATCCTTCTCACCCCAGTGCTCCAGGCAGTCACTACCAGTTAATTATTGTTGACACACAAATCAAGAACAGTTTGACATCTCGGTTCCAGGCGCACTGTTAGCCCTCCAGCACTTTAAGTAGATGGAAAAACAGAATTCGTCGGCATCTACTCCTTAACATGCGTGAGGGTCTAAGAGTAGAGAGGATGAAGTGGGAGTTGTGAACACTAACTGTGGCTGGGGTGGGGAATGGTGGATGCCCTCACTTCGTCAGTGAGTATCTCCAGAACTGACTGTGCCCAGGTCCCAGGCTGGCCAGCAGGCTTCGAAACGGGGAAATCCGGGCATGGTCCTCTCTGCATGGAGCTTCCTGTCCCACATTTCTCAGAGGGCGTTCTGGCAAGGCTGGGCATATAGTTTGTCAGTTGCAGAGGAATAGAGTTGAAATGGTTTTGCTCACATAATCTGACAAATAGGCAATGGAACGTTGGCTGTGTGCTGTGAGGATAGAAGCTGTCCCTCCCTGGGCCTCAGCAAGCATAGCGCTTGCAAGAACACTCTTCAACCGAACTTATTGATTTGCATGATGTATTGTTCCTTCTCTATTTCTTATGACACCAATTTCACTAAAAAGGATCAATGGCTCAAAAGTTGTTCATTCAGATGGAAAATCAGAGACGACAACAGTAGCAAATACCATAGGACAGAATAATACAATAAACTGAAAACCAGCTCCGGGTCAAATGACTCTGAAAGGAGCAAATGGAACAAATTGAAGAGCAAAACTTTTTCCATTTTTCTTCAGGTGCCTCAAATACAAATATTTCTGCACAAGTGGCATAGACTTTTGACATTCTCGTGACTTTTGTTTAGCAAAATATAGTGACTTCTTTCTTAAGAGTATTCTTAAAACAAGCAGAAAATACTACTTTCCAGAATGGGGTTTGTTTATAGGGGTTAAGCTCAAGAGCGCAAAGGCGGCATTCGATGCTGCGTTCCTTGGAGCAAACACAGGAGCAAATTACAGCTTCACAGAGGAGCTTACAGAACCAGTCTCGAAGACGATGACAAATATTTTTGAGAAAACACAGAATAAGCTATTGGTGAAATTCCTTTATCGGATGGAATTGTTGTAAGTGCGTGTAGTACTGTAAAGGAGAAAAAATATCCTTGACCCTTCCCCTTTAAGTTCTCAACAGGGACCCTTGTAAGGAAAGCCAGACTAACAAGAGAAATGTGTACAGATTTATTTAATTTAGGTTTCTGTGATGCCAGTCTTTGTAAGGAAACGAAGACCTGAAGAAACAGTTAAACCCGAGTGTCTTGTGCGAGGCTGGATGAAGAGCTGGAAGGTGCGGAAAGGTACGTAAGGGCAGAGTGGGAACTAACTAGTAAACTGGGGAAATTTAGCAAGGCTGTCCATTCGGATTCCCCTCTGTGTCCCTTTGTCTTCAGGGATAAAGATGCCCCTTCCTTCCAGAACTCTCACGTGACGTTCTTCTTACCTCTTTTGGGGACGATCAGAAAGTCCTTCCTGCACCTGCCAGTTTCCAAATGCCTCGAGCTTAAAATGTTCAGTATGCCATGAATCGCCACATTTTGGAGGTAGTGTGTCCTGAGCTCCACCCATGGAATTTGCTGTCACTCGTGCTTGCTGCAGGCTGCCAGCCGTGCAAAACCATCGCTATGGAAGCGAGTGATGACCTCCCATCCTGCGTGGCTGAAGGCCTGCACTGCAGGAGGCACGGCTTCCATCCAGCTGGACGACTGGGTCGCGAGCCGTCAGCTAAACTGGAAAAGGTGCACGGGGACCACGACAGACAGCACCAGCTGTGTTCGCAACGGAGAGGCTGGCACGGCACACCTGACCACCGTGGCCCCGGGATGCCAGCTAATGCCTGGCTGGCTTTGCAAAGAACAGTTGGTCAGCTTTCAAGTGCCGTCTGCTCCTGACACGGTGCTGGAAAAGTGGTGGCATTTTGACTGTGACAGCCTCAAGGCCGTGGGATGTCCACTGAGCACACAGTGTGAACTGAGCTTGAGTTCTGAGGGGAAGTGTGTTCACGTGAAGGGAGCAGAAGCCTCTTCAATACCCCTGATGTCATCTAGTTCATGGCTTCAAGGGCGGTACCTTAGCAATATAGTCATTTTCCGCAAGAGCCTGAAACTCTCACTTCCTGGATAAAATACAAATTTTAATGCTGACAATAAAATTTTAGAATTTTTGAGAAGAGCCAACTGTTCTTCTCAACTGAAAAACTGCTTGCTCTCCAAGATTTTATTCTTTCCCGTCACTTGCCAATCCCTCCTCCCCCTTCCCCCCACCCCGTACCCCTACTCCTGCCATCAAACAGACACATTTGTAAGAATAAAGAAGAAACTTCTTTAACAGCCTCTACTCAACAATATTAAGACTTGCTGGGGGGCGCCTGGGTGGCACAGCGGTTAAGCGTCTGCCTTCAGCTCAGGGCGTGGTCCCGGCGTTCTGGGATCGAGTCCCACGTCAGGCTTCTCTGCTGTGAGCCTGCTTCTTCCTCTCCCACTCCCCCTGCTTGTGTTCCCTCTCTCGCTGGCTGTCTCTATCTCTGTCAAATAAATAAATAAAATCTTAAAAAAAAAAAAAAAAAAAAAAAAGACTTGCTGGATTCCCAGATAGTCTTCATTCTCTCTGTAAAACATACCAAGGGATGTCCACTGCAGAGTGACCCAATCTGTCCCTGTGGTGACGTGTGATCCCAAAGGTATCTGCCGATTGTATTTGTTAAATAGAGGTAAGCGATTTAATGAAACCTCATGCCAAAATCATTATAACCTATCATTTTAACTGCTGACATAAACGTGCACACCAGTATCTCAGTGGGGAGCTTTAAAAATCCCAACATCCAGGCCAACCTCCAGCCGAATTATACTGGCGTCACTGGGGTGGGTTCCAGACATCAGTACTTTCTTTAAGGATCCCCAGGTGATTCCAATGTGCACCCAAGGTTGGGGAACAAAGATTGATCACAAAGCTATCTTAGGGAGAGAACAAAAGAAATAGTTGGGCACAAATGATTACCTAGTTTAGATTTCTTTTTCCTCTTTTTCCTCCTCCTCCTCCTTCTTCTTCCTCCTTCTTCTTGGCTCCCAACAACCCAGTTACCGTCGCTGGACCTGAGGAACTTCACCTCTTTCCTTTGTCATCCTTTTTACTACCTACTGGCATTTGGAAAGCCTTGTGATCCCCATTTTCGGGTGCTAGGATGTACCCAGTTTCTTCTAACTGCAGCTGATGTTTGAGATCTGCCTGCCCCCCACCCCAGCTCTAGGGAGTCCTCAGTGTGCCGGGCTATTAGACACCTCAAGAGCCAGCTAAATAGTCAGAAGATCCTTGAAGACAGCCTGAGCGGAAAAATAGCATGGGTGGGGGTGGGGTGAGGGTGCTGAGGAGGCACATCCAATGTAAGATTTTGTGCCCAGAATAATTACTGTACAGAAACCTGTTGACTGCCGATGTCACCTTGTGAGGCACTGGCACCAGTGGCTTCCGGGTGCTGCCAGGCCAACAGGAGCTGGGACGGGATGCTTCTGCTGGAACAACATGGAGGTGACCAGAGAGCTGAGAGGTAGCCAGCCCCGTGTGTCAGCAGGGCCTTGGGAGAATTCCACTGCTCCTCTGAGCACATTGTGGGAACGTCCTCACCCCCCTCCCTGCTGGCCAGAGGGGAAGACATGGGACCCATTGTTGGTTTTTCTGCAAGACCTTGTTTGTCAGACTTTTAAACTCATGCTCATTTATTCATTCAACAAATATTTGCTTGAGGCAGGGCCCTTCATGACCTGTTTGAAGGACAGCAAACGGTCCGGTGTGATCAGAGCCAGAGCGGAAGCAGAAAGTGAGAGGAAACGTCAGGGAGCAAAGAGACCTGCCTATAAGACACAGTAAGGACCTGGGAATTCATTCCAAGGACGTTGAGAAACCAGTGGAAGATTCTGAGCATCTCCTATAAGTTCGTCTCCTGACAGAATAACTTTACCCTTCCCATTTGCAGAGCTGTTGGCTAAAGATATCCCAGTTTTTGTGACTAGGCTTGCCATTAACTGATGAGAGCTTTGTGATCTTGTGTGGGTTTTTTTTTCCCTTTAAATTCCTGTTGGGTGTTTTATTTATTCTTCTGAAGAATGACTTCGTGTAACTTCTCTCCTTTCCTAAATGCTCTGTTTTGGAGTCATTCTTTCCCTCGCAACCCACAGGCCTTAGCAGGATCCTTGTGCTCAGAAAGAGGGAACTGCCTTCTCCCTGTCAGCAGCTGTAACTGGCAGGGACCTGAGCTGGGCAAGGGTGACCATGGTCGGGCTACCCGAGACGTGATGTGCCCCTAGAGGACAGGTTTTGGTGGCAAGACCAAGCAGCCTGCCTGTGGTGTGTGGGTGCCTCTGTGTGCTGGCCCATTGGGCAGCTTCGGTTCCACAGAAATGGTTTCAAGGGGTGCAAGCAGCACAGGGTAAGTCTACACTGGGATTTGGGGTTTCTCTTGACCTCAGGCTGCCTGGGACTCACAATTGCCTTGGGTGTGATAAATAACAAGGGTCATGTTTGAGCGCTGTACCAACTCATGAACTTCAGGTAAGCTAGGGACAGCAAATGGAAAGGAATTTTTTTTTTCTAATATGGAATAGAGCCTTTCAAGATACTAGGGTTATGTACAAATACTATTTCTTCAGAAATACTCGTAACGATTGCTTGAAACATTAAGGATGTTTGTAGCCCAGCAGGAATTTTTTTTTTTTACTTGCACTTTTAATGGACTTAAAAATCAGTGAATAATGAAATACTGAAATACTCTAAACTACTTTTCTACTGGGAAATAAATCGCACTCTAGAGGCCTGAATAAATCATTAGAGCTAATAAAATTTCTTGATATTGCCTCTAGTGGATTTGCACCAGGAATATTGAATTTGTACAGATTTATACAGTCAAATAAGGTCAGTCCATATAAAAGAATGCTGTTTAGCCAGCATTTGGGCAACATAAATTTATACTATTCATTATGTAACCACATCTGCGGTGAGTGCCCTTAGTTGCTTCCCGATGAGATGGAGAATAGAAAGCTTATACTGCTAGTAATGCTTGTCACTGCCAGTAAGGAAAGGATTCATTCCCAGGCGACGGCACTCCAGACTCTGCCTTCAGACACTGAGGGCTTTCGTATTTTTTCTTGTCACAATGATTATCTCATTTGAATTTGCGTTTTTCGTTACTATATTTTATTACTAAATTTTACATATCTTGCATTTCGTAGATAATTTTCATTGCCATTATATTTTATATACGTTTTTAATTTCTGAATCTCCTTCCTGCGTGCATTGCCTATTTTATCTGTATGGTTTGTCTTTCCCTTATTGATTTGTAAAAACTCTTTGTATAGCAGAAGTATTAATGTTTTTGTCTTACATATATAGTGCAGATATTTTCTCCAGGTTGTGGTTTGTATTTTGTCCTTTTTTATGTGGACGTTTTTAATTTTTATGCATTCTCAGATTTGGTATAAAGAATAAGGACAGAACTACCTTACCTTTTTTTTCTCTTGAATTGTTCATTAATTATTTAAAATTCATCATTTTCCATTGCTTTAATGACACCTTCATGTTAGATTATATTTCAATAGATACCTAGATCTAATGCTACGTTTTCTACTCTGTTCTATTCATTCATCTATTGTAGTTTCTCAGACTTGGCATTTTGACATTTTGGGGGCCAGATTATTCTTTATTGGGGCCAGATTATTGTGGGGGGTGGGAGAAAGAGGGCGAAGCCTTAGTAGAGTCCTACGGCTTTCTTTGTAAAGGTAGGACCTTGCCCAATTGTTAATATCCTGATTCTGCTGTGTTCTGTGAATAACCTTGGGAAGCTACTGAACCTTTCTGAAGCTTTTTTTTTTTTTTCAATTACAAGATGGTTATAAAAATAACAAGGCCTACTTGTATTTTGCTTTGAGGATTAAGTGATCATGTAAAAAGTCCCCCACCCTCAGCTGGTATTTGTTCTTAGATATATTGGGATTCCTAGATATGTTGTGTCTTACTGATTTTGTGAGTGGAATCTCTTCTTTCGTGATATTGTTTCCATTAAATAGAATCTATTGTTTTTGCACATAAATTCTCGGACTGACCACCTTACAGAATTCTCTTACTGTTTTCAATGACTTTTCACAAATTTGGTGATAGCATCTGAAAATAAGGGAATATTGCCCCTCTCCTTCCCAGCTGGTATACTGCTTGTTATTAGATTTTTGCATTATTTAGCACTTACAGAACAATACAAGTTGTAATAAATAATGAACATGCTTGTCTTATCTAGTATAAATGAGAATATTTGTAGCCCTTTACCACTAAGCATTCGTTTCTGAGAAGTATCCGTGGTACATTAAGGAAGTACCTTTCTATTCTTACTTCCTAACATGTTTTTAATTGGGTGTCATTAATCAAAAGGTATAAAGTTTCGGTTATGCAAAATGAGTGAGTTCTAGAGATCTGCTCTATAACTTTGTGCCTGTAGATGAGCATCTGATTTGTACACTTAGATCTCATGTAAAGTGTTCTTGCCACAATAAAATAAAAGTGCAATTAGTAGAACAAATACGTGGGGGGGGGGGCGCCTGGGTGGCTGAGTTGGTTAAGCTGCCTTCAGCTCAGGTCATGATCTCAGGGTCCTGGAATCAAGGACTTTTATCTTTTAAATCTTTTAAAAATCTTTTAGGGGCGCCTGGGTGGCACAGCGGTTAAGCGTCTGCCTTCGGCTCAGGGCGTGATCCGGGCATTGTGGGATCGAGCCCCACATCAGGCTCCTCTGCTGTGAGCCTGCTTCTTCCTCTCCCTCTACCCCTGCTTGTGTTCCCTCTCTAGCTGGCTGTCTCTATCTCTGTCGAATAAATAAATAAAATCTTTAAAAAAAAATCTTTTAAAAAGAGAGAGAACAAATATTAAATGAAATGATAGACGAAGAAACCAACGGAACAGAGACACAGACCCATACCAGCAGGAAAACTGCAGATGCCGACCAGTGGGAACAGATTGGATTTTTCAACAAGGAGGACATTGGTAACATACATTAAGTTAGCATCAGACTGTACTTTAAAAAAAATCAATTCTAGGTGAACTAAACACTCAAATGTAAAAGGAAGAACTATAAAACAATTAGAAGACAGTGTCAAATATCTTTATAGCTTCTGAATTTAAAAGGGTTTCTCTGAAAAAATATAAAAATAAGTATGTCATAGAGGAAAATATATATATATTCAATTACACTAAAATAGAAAGAATTTCCTGTTCGTGAAAAGAAAACATAAAAAAAAATAAAAAGCCCACAATCTCACGACTGGGAGAGTATATTGCAACACATATAACTGACAAGTTATTTACATCCAGAGTATGTAAGGGAAGCTTACAAATAAAAGAGAGAAAAAAAACCCAATAAAAAACATTCAAAGAGACACTTTACAGGGGAAGAAACTCAAATCCAAAAAAAAAAAAAAAAAAAAAAAAGGTAGCTCAATGTCATTGATAATTGAGAAAATGCTCATTGAAACCACTAGGCTGTTTTAATGCCAACAGATTGGCGAAAATGTAAAGTCTGATAACTTTTGAATCATAGGAGGATGTGGAGCAATCAGAACAGTTATATAGTGCTGGAGGAAATGTACATTGGAAATAATTGACACTATCCAATAAAGACTAAGAACAAAAGACCTTACAACCTATCACGTCCACTCCTAGATAGGTAATCTAAGAAAACTTACGTAATTGCACAGGACTGCATATGTTCATAGCAGGAATTTTCGTAATAACAAAGCTAGATACAATCCAGATATCAATAAAGAGTAAGATGGATAAATTAATTGTTGTGAAATTGTTGTGTAATAGAATATCATATGGGGCATCTGGGTGTCTCAGTCGTTAAGCGTCTGCCTTCGCCTCAGGTCATGATCCCAGGATCCTGGGACAGAGTCCCGTGTAGGGCACTGTGCTCAGCGGGGAGCATGATTCTCCCTCTGCCCCTCCCCCACCCACTCCCCCAACCCCACGCATGCTCTCTCTCTCACTCCCTCCCTCTCTCTCTCTCACAAAAATGGATGAATGGAATCTTTAAAAAAAAAAATCATACGGGGGCGCCTGGGTGGCACAGCGGTTGAGCGTCTGCCCTCAGCTCAGGACGTGATCCCGGCGTTATGGGATCGAGCCCCACATCAGGCTCCTCCGCTGTGAGCCTGCTTCTTCCTCCCACTCCCCCTGCTTGTGTTCCCTCTCTCGCTGGCTGTCTCTCTCTCTGTCAAATAAATGAATAAAATCTTAAAAAAAAAAAAATCATACGATGGTGAAAATTGCATCAAAAGTACCCAAAACATGAACAACTTTTGAAACATGATGTTGGGTGGAAAGAAGCACATGGCTGAAGGATGCATATAGTATGATTTCACTTGTAGAAAGTCAAAGCTATGCAACACTAAACAGTATATCTTTGGGATATAAACACATACTGTGTTTCAAACACACGAAGCTTTAAGCAAGGCAGGGGAGGGATAAGTTTAGACGTGTGGCCACCTCTGATGGGGGAGGGAAAAGGACGGAATAGAGGGGATTTGTCCTATGCCTTCAATTTCATGGTAGATACAAGGGTGTTTACTCAAGACACGCACTCAACAACTATTTCTCTGGAGGCCTCTGTGCATCACAGAGATGGCAGCGAACAAAACAGACATTTTGTCCTTTGGAGCTGACTTCTGGTGCTTGGAGATAGGCAACCGATATAATTAATAAATAATATATGTTACATAGTGGTAAGTGCTAAGGGATTTTTTTTTAAATTTTTATTTATTTGACAGAGACAGCCAGCGAGAGAGGGAACACAAGCAGGGGGAGTGGGAGAGGAAGAAGCAGGCTCCCAGCAGAGAAGCCTGATGTGGGCCTCGATCCGAGAACGCCGGGATCACGCCCTGAGCCGAAGGCAGACGCTTAACCGCTGTGCCACCCAAGCGCGCTAAGGGATTTTTAAATTGAAGCGCCGAAGTGTTGACTGGGGTAGGTGTGCAAATCCTAGGCAGGCGGGCCAGGCACGGGCTCCCTGTGCACATGGCATTCGGCGGAAGCCCTGAAGGAAATTGGGCCGAGCCCTGTGGCCATGTGGGGGGTGAGCGGCAGGCAGAGGAGGGACAGAGGTCTGAGATGGAGCCCTCCGCAAGAAGTCGGGGTGGCTGGAGCCCAGCTGGAGGGGAGGAGGAGGCCAGGTCGGACGGGAGGATAGTGATGAGCCCTTTGGTTTTCCTGTGAGGGACACGCGACACTAATGGGAGTTTTTGAATGAAGGATGAACAGACACTTGACCATGACTCTTTATACTACACACATCCTGGAAGCATTCTTCCGTGACGATTCAATATTAATTTTTCAAAAAGTGATTTAAGACCTAAAGTGAGTCTCTCTCTCTCTTTAGGTTTTATGGAAGAGGAAATAGGTGAATATATCATTTAAATGTTTCAATTAGTAAATATGCTTGGGAACGCAATTATAAATAGGAAAGGCTGCTGTGGGGATTCGATGCTGTGTTTTCTAAAGGGCAGCCAAGAGATGCTGGGCAGACTCACCTTCGTGACAAGCCCGGACTTTGTCTCTGGCTGTGACTGAGAGGTTGGCTGGAGGCTCGCATGACCGAATGCCTTGAAGAATTAAGACTTTGATTCTTAGAAATTTCTGTTCTCTGATGTTCTAACCCAGTTTTGAGAGAACAAGAGCTCATGAAAATCCCAGTGTACGATTTTGGCAGGCAGCTGGTGAGACCGGTCGCACTGCACCAGATAACTGACTCCCTCTATCCATAAAATCGGATGTTATCAGAACTAGTCCTCTCCTCCGCATTGTCAGTCCCAGCGGTCACTCACCAAGCCTCTGGATCACTCACTACACACAAAGTGCTCTGCCCTTCTATTCATCTCGCTTTCTTGTTCCCACACCTCATGCCTCATCTGGGCACTGAATCATCTTTTCTAGTGACACGGAATCAGGACTCGGTGGCACGACTCTAACGTACAGCAAGTCCCCGCTCCTGGCCGCAGGGAGCTTAGGAGCTGGTAGACACCCAACGCATAATCTCAGATTCCCCTCCAGAGATCTTTCCTGACCCTTTCTCCCTCTAGATTGAATTTTCCAAATTGAATCTCAGCTTTCTCCCTCCTCATTTCTTCGGGTAACCTTGTAACTTACTCTTCCCTTTGGCTTTAACCACAACGCCTTCGGTTAGCTCACTTTTCCTTCTGCATTACTGTTGAGAAGTCCATTGGCCAGGCTTGCTTATTCTAACACCCCTCCTTCTAGAATAACGGAATTATCTTGCTGGGTGCAGAGGTGTCTTTATTTTCTGTTTCTGAATCTGCTGTGGGTTAGACAAGCTGTTCACAGAAAAAAATACGTGGGCAGGTAATTTTTAGTGTTTGTTCTGTAGACTCCCCTTACGGGCACTATGGTAACAAAGCTTGCTCAGCCATAAGCACATATACTCAGGATTGTGGAATAAACACGCACACACACACATTAAAAGAATGACTTATTTAAGCATTGATTACCCAGATTTCAAGATAAATTTTATGTGTACTTTTATGAACTTGCTCAAGTGTTATTGATATAAGCTTTTAAAATGGTTAAAATTGGAAACACATCCTTCAACCCTTCTCTCTTATTTTTTTTCTGTGAAACTCTAGGCAAAAGGAAACATTTACCTATTAAATGGCATTTATAGTCTAGCATGACATGTAGAATTTCCTAGAACTGCCTGGTGAGTTTGGAAAATGTGCCCTGTTTAATGAGCTATTACAAATGGTTTTTTAAACATATAAAATTTATTTCTTACCTATCTACCTATATTTAAATCAAATTTAAATATATCATGGCTCTGAGTTTTCTGAGTCATATTTACTTTAAAATATCACTGTTAGACATCTTTGAGGATTTTTAGGTATAATTTGTATATAGTAAAATGTATACATCTTAAATGTTTGGTTTGATGCATTTTTACGTGTACTATGTAACCTTTACCAAGATCAAGATGTAAAATGTTTCCATCACTCCAGAGAGTTCCTTCCTGGCCGTTTCACTCAGCCTTCCCCCGCATAAAGGCAATCACTTCTCTGACTTTATCACCTTAACATAGTTTTCCCTGTTCTTGACCTTCCTATAGTAGGAGTCATACAATAGTACTACAAGTGTTTTTAAATTTTTTAAAAATTTAATTATTAAGTAGAATTACCATATGATCCAGCAATTCCGCTTCTATATACCCAAAGAAATTGAAAGAAGGAGCTTGCATGAAGATTTGTAAACCCACATTCATAGCAGCTCTATTCACAATAGTTAAAAGGTAGAACGCAAGCGCTCACTGATGGATGAATGGGTAAGCAAAAGCAGATATGCATAATAGAATATTACTCAGCTTTAAAAACGGAGGAAATTTTAGCACATGCTCTGACATGGATGAAACTTGACGTCCTACTAAGTAAAATCAGCCAGTTACCAAAGAACAAATATTGTATGACTCCCTTTATACGAGGTACCTAAGCAGTCAAACTCATAGAGATAAGAAGTAGAATGGTGGTTGCCAGAGACTGTGGGAGGGAAAAGTGTGGAATTATTAAACAGGCACAGAGTTTCAGTTTAGCAACATGAAAAAAGTTCTGTGGATGGATGGGAGTGATGGTCGCACAACAATGTGTCACTTAATGTCACTTCGTGTCACTGAACCGTATATTTAACAATGGTTAAGATGGTAAATTTTACGTGATGTGTTATTAAGTTGAATTATTTCAGTTATTTTTCCATTCTTTTAAAGCTAGATTCAACTTTTTTTTCTTTTTTCTTTTCTTTTTTTTTTTTTTTTGGTTTTTTTGTAGATGCTGCTTTTGGGGGTAATGACAGATAAATACAAATCCTGTGTTAAAAGAGATGTCATACGAAAGCTTTTGTAAAGTGATAAAATCACATGCTTTGAAATTACGCAATAGGTAAAATTTTGGGTATGCCACATATTTTTCNTTTTTGTAGATGCTGCTTTTGGGTGTAATGACAGATAAATACAAATCCTGTGTTAAAAGAGATGTCATACGAAAGCTTTTGTAAAGTGATAAAATCACATGCTTTGAAATTACGCAATAGGTAAAATTTTGGGTATGCCACATATTTTTCCTTTGAGACCTGTAGTCACAGAATAGTTTTAGAATCTTGAAATTCACACATTGTCTTGTTCCAGAGTGCCCTCGCATCCAGGATACCCCCAGCTCCAGCCATCAGGGAAA
This sequence comes from Ailuropoda melanoleuca, assembly GCF_002007445.2. NCBI lineage: Eukaryota > Metazoa > Chordata > Mammalia > Carnivora > Ursidae > Ailuropoda > Ailuropoda melanoleuca. The sequence goes on from NC_048223.1 coordinate 115,658,949, forward strand.
AGCTCAGCTATGCATAAAGTGAAAGATTCCTGGTCATGATGGGAAGCTTAAGTTCTCAGTCTAGGGTCTAAACCAAGAGAAACTGCAAACCAGTATGACTTCTCCCTCTGAATTAATGGTCATGGCCACCTGCCTTGAGTAGGAAAAAAAAAGTCTGAAAATATGACTGACCTGAGAAATAGCAGGGATAAGATACATTGTGCCTTCGAAAAGAGCATTGTTGTCATTGATATTGAAGTTAATTGTTGACACATTTGTTTGGCTGTTTGGATGTGAATTGTTGGGAGGGAAAGAAATGCCTGCTACGGACTTTTAAAAAATTGTTTTATTTCATCGTAGTAAGAACACTTCACATGAGAGCTCTCTTAACAGATTTTTAACTCCACACAACAGCTGACTCTGGGTACAATATTATACAGCAGATCTCTAGAGCCCATTCATCTTGCTTTGCTGGAACTGTATGCCCCTTGATTAGTAACTCCCCATTTCCCTCCGCTGGGTGCTGGCAACCACCCTTCTACTCTCTGTCTCTACGAATTTGACTATTTCAGATACCTCATATAAGTGAATTCCTGCATTATTTGTCCTTCTGCAACTGGCTTATTTCACTTAGCTGAATGTCCTCAAGGCTCGCCCCCATTGCCACATATTACAGAATGTCCTTGTTTTCAAAGGCTGAAGAGGTATATGTCACACTTTCTTTATTCATTCATCTGACAATAGGATATTCAACTCAATAGCATAAAAAAGAACAACCAGATTTTTAAATGGGTTAAGGACGTGAACAGACAGTTCCCCATAGAAGACATACGAATGACTAACAGGTACATTAAACAGGTACATTAAGCATTTACATAGTTTCAGACAGTGAAATTTGCATGTTTGGCCATCTTTAGAATCACTAAGTCCAAATACAATGTATAAATTTAATTTTAATTGGTATGTTACATCGGTGTTATTCTTGTTCCCCCATGTAATAAATGTATTCTATTATTAATTGCTTTTTTCTCTGAAATGGGGATTTTAGTAGCATGTGCCTCATAGGGCTATTTTAAAAATCAACTTTGTTATAAGACTTATTATTTAAAATACTGCACCCACTTAAATCATACAGTTTGATGAGTTCTGATAATTATATAAGCCGATGAAACCACCACCATAATTAAGGTATACCCCAAAAGTTTCCTCTTGCCCCCTTGCAGTCCATTCTTCCTCCCACCCTGGCTCCAGGCAACCCCTAATTTTCTTTTTGTGCAAAAGGTTCATTTATGTTTTCTAGAATTTTATTTTATTTTTTTTTAAGATTTTATTTATTTATTTGACAGAGATAGAGACAGTCAGTGAGAGAGGGGACACAAGCAGGGGGAGTGGGAGAGGAAGAAGCAGGCTCCCAGCAGAGGAGCCTGACGTGGGGCTCAATCCCGTAACGCCGGGCACGCCCTGAGCCGAAGGCAGACGCTTAACCGCTGTGCCACCCAGGCGCCCCTCTAGAATTTTAGATAAATAAGACCGTATATATCCTTTTGCGTCTGGCTTCTTTCACTCAGCACGATTTTGAGATTCATCCATATATTGCTGCATGCATCAGTTGGCCATTCCTTTATATTGCCCGGTATTATTCCATTGTATGGATATGCCCCATTTTGTTTATCTATTTTTCTGTTGGACATCTAGGTTTTTCCAAGTTTGTCTATTGGGAATAAAGATGCTATGAACACTCATGTACAGGTTTTTATATGAACACATGTTTTCATTTTTCTTGGGTAAATACCTAGGAATAGAATGACTATGTCAGGGAGGTATATGTTTAACTTCAAGAAACTGGTAAATATTTTCCCTGAGTGGTGATATCATATTACATTCCTACTGGCAGTGTATTTTCCAGTTTCTCCATATTCTTGTCAATACTTAGTATTGTCAGTCTTTTCAATTTTAGCCAATCTGAAGGATGTAGTGGTAACTTATTATCTTAATTTTTGCATTATGCTAATATATTTAAACGTATAATGAAAATTATGTCACAGTGAATGAACATAGAGGAAATCTCAACACGGAAATAAAAACTATAAAAAGGAATAAATTGGAAATTCCAACATGAAAACATAAAATATGTGAGATTAAAAATTCTGCAGATGGGCTTAATAGAAGATTGATGATAACAGAAGAATGCAAAGATACATCAACAGAAATTATCCAGTAGAAAGAACGGAGAAAAAGATTGAAAAATAATCAAGAACAAAGCTTGAGGGATCTGTGGAACAACAGCAAAAGTCTAACATACTTATTATAATTGGAGTTTTAAAAAAAAAAAGGAGAGACAGATGACACAGAACAATATTTTAAGACATAACGACTACAAAATTCTTGGAATTTGGTAAAAGACATAAATTTACAGGGGCGCCTGGGTGGCACAGCAGTTAAGCGTCTGCCTTCAGCTCAGGGCGTGATCCCGGCGTTATGGGATCGAGCCCCACATCAGGCTCTTCTGCTATGAGCCTGCTTCTTCCTCTCCCACTCCCCCTGCTTGTGTTCCCTCTCTCCCTGGCTGTCTCTATCTCTGTCGAATAAATTAAAAATTCTTTAAAAAAAAAAAAGACATAAATTTACAGAATCAACATGCTCAGCAAACTCCAGGGATGATAAATACAAAAACCCCACACCTGGGCACCATATACTCAAACTACTAAAAATCAGAGATAAAGAGAACTCTTGAAAGCAGCCAGAGAAAGACGACATATTACATATGATTTAAATGGCTGCTCACTTTTCAGCAGAAACCATAAGAGCCAGAAAAAAATAAAATGTCTTTAAAGTGGTAAGAGAAAAAAGCCATCAAACCAGATATCTATCTCCAGTAAAATATCCTTCAAGAAAGAAGTGAAATGAAGCCATTTTCAGATCAAAAACAAACAAACAAAGAGAATGTGGGCCCACTCCCCGTACTACAGGATAATTCATCAGGCTGTGGGAAAAGGATCCCAAAGGGAACTGGGAATGAAGCACATTGGAAATGGTAAATATGTGGGCAAATAAAAAAGATGACCTTTCTGCTCTTCATTTTTTAAAACTTTGTGACTTGATTTTAATAGTCTTGTGAGATATGTAATGTTAAATAGATGTAATAGATAGGATGACTACAGTGTAAAGGATATTGCATCTAGATATAGCATGTATATAAACATATAGTGATGTAGGTCTATGTATATACACTGGGATACATATATATGTATATATATATCCCTTGAACAACCACTAAAAATATAACATGCAGAAGTATAGTTAAAAAACAGTAGAGAAATTAGGAGTCCCTGGGAGGTTCAGTCGGTTAAGCGTCTGACTCGAGATTTTGGCTCAGGTCATGATCTCGGGGATCCTGGGATTGAGCCCCAGGTCAGTCTCCACGCTTAGTGTCGAGTCTGCTTGAGATTCTCCCTCTCCCTCTGTCCCCCACCCACAAGCACTCTCTCTTTCTCTCTCAAATAAATAAATCTTAAAAAAAAAAAAAGTAGAGAAATTAAAATGAAATAGTAGTAATTACAATCAGTACATTTACATAATCAGAAATAGACACAGCAAAACCTGGTGGAAAGCCTGGGATGTCATTGAAGGCCAGAAGCGTGTGGCCATAGGAGCACAGCGCCATCAGCAGTGACCAAAACCACAGTATTACCTGATGCTCAGCCTGAAAGTCATGGAGTGGGGGGACTTTTCCCACGACTTGAGAACCAGAAGGACGGTTATTTATTCCAGGCAGTTACAGCTACAGGTAGATTGAATAGAGAATATCATTTACTGGAAAGAATGGGAAAAGCCTGGACCTGGGCCCAGGAGGCCGTCATCCCATCCAGACTGCACTCTGGCCCTTGATTTCTCCAATTTCAGTAAAATGGAGAATGTTAAAGATCATTTCAAGGATTCTTTCCTTAAAAAAAAAAACAATATTTGTAATGAAGTTAGAGTATTTTAAAATAATTATTTTGTTAGGTTTTTAAAAGTTGCCATCCAGCACTAACATTGTAAGATTGTTTTTTATTGTACTTACGACATTCTCCTCTGACCATAGACTCCTTTCATTGAATATCTGTATGTTTTCATGTAAAATAACTTTCCATTAATATACAGTAATGGTAGAGATTCAAAAGCCTTTTGATTTTTTTGTAATGGACTTTTCATCATGAAAAAAAATCCTTTTTCACTTCCCTTCAATATATTTAGTTGAGGGGCCCTCTAGTGGAGGAATCCGCATACAGCACCGTAAGAGTTCCTGCTTAGACATTTAATAACCTACGATACCGCATTTTGTATATTAAAAAAAAAAAAATGTCTATGCTTATATTACAGTGAAATTATCAAGATTCAAGTTACCACCCAGATTAAACTTCTAGTTTGGATTCAAATTTAAAATATAATGAAAGAGTACATATATTGGATTATAACACTTAAATTTTCTTCTATCCCAATTAGTTTTTATTGCCTTTGGGTTAACGATGTGCTTAAGAATGTATAAAATAGCGAAAACATTATGTGATGCCCCAAAATGTATTAAAAGAGAAGGCACTTGGGTCCTGAATGATTTCCCTCTTTCCTAGAGCTCCTGCATTTTTCAGGGGAAGTGGAACCCATCTGCATGGACCATGGAGAAAGCGCAGGAAGGAAATAAACTCAGGTCCCACAGAGTGGCCGTGGAAGCTGATATGAACTTTTTGCAGGTGCTGATCAGGTAAATGTCTCCAGATTCAAAGGATCCCACATGCTCTGCTCTCCAGAATTTGTTCTAAAACCATTGCATCAGCATGAATAATGGATATAGATGCTTCTCCCCTCAACTGAACAGAAAAGTCCTATAAATGACAAGTATTTTAAATTTCATTCAGGGGTGTGTGGGTGGCTCAGGTGGTTAAGTGTCTGCCTTTGGCTCAGGTCATGATCCCAGGGTCTTGATATGGAGCCCTATGGGATTGAGCCCCACATCTGGCTCCTTGCTCAGCAGGGAGTCTGCTTCTTCCTCTCTCTCTGCCTGCCATTCACCCTGCTTGTGCTTGCTCGCTTTTTCTCTCTGTCAAATAAATAAATAAATAAAATCGTTAAAAAAAAAAACTTCATTTACAAGCCAGTTTGACTTCAATTTGCTAGTCAATTCTGCTTTTAAAAAGATAAATATATGTGAAACAATTTAATCAAGCAATTACTCTGGTCTGAATTTCATTCATTATTAGTGATGATTTTAAGAAATTGATATAATTCATCCAAAACATCACATTGGTTTTGCTACAGATAACCTCATGGGCTAAATGAACAGCTCAACTTACTTAGATACGAAAATCATCTTAGGCTTACCTTTCATGAGGTTAAGTAATTACTTTCATTATTCATTTTTGATGCATTTTTTTCTAGTTGCAAGTTCCTAAATTGATTCATCATTAAATTTAGTTCCGTTTCATAGAGGGGCAAGATGACAATGAATTACCCGAAGAGTTAGATGTACTCTTGTTTTCCTACATGACTGTAAAGTTGTGATTAATGAAAATTTGGAACGCTTTCATAACTTGCCTAAGTGGCCCCAATCCCACTGTTTCTCTCTAGTTGTTATTGTCATGTTGTCTTGGCAAATCAAGATGCCAGAGTCCCTTTAGATACATATTTTATTGCTGACTGATTCCAGAACATTTTGAAACGGTTTACCCTCCCAGAGTAGGTACTCCTCTCCTGGATTCACATCACTGAAGACTCTTGGGTTCCTACTTCCCTGGGGAGGCTGTAAAGAGGGTAGATGCGGCCATAAGGCAATTTGCAGCCTGTCTATCCTGCAACCCTTAATAGGACAGGCAACACATTGAAGAGAGAACTTCAGATAGTTACACATTAGCCTGGGAGAGCAGTTCCCAAGGGTTTTCGGTCCTAAACCACATGATTAGAAATTCCATGTTTAGGAGAGTGGGGGTAAGCATGATATTCTTTTTAATTGATACAACCTTGGAGTTGACAGATCATGTTCCACATATAAGTTTTACCTGAGCCTCAAAAGTCATCATCAGGACTCATTCAGGAGGTTCTGATTCAAGAACGTGACATAGGAAACTCCTGAACTCACCTCCCCTTGTGGCAACACCAAATCTACAGTTACATATGGGGCAATTCCCTCTGAACGACATCCAGAAACTATCTGAGCAACCTCTACACATTGGGGGAATGAGAAAAAACCCACATGGAGACGGCTCTTGGCATCCCCTCAACGATTGTGAGCCATTAAGAACAAAGAAGCAATTTGGATACGCACAAAGGTTTGAGGGACAACTGAGAGCTAAGGCCTAGCTGAACGAGAAAGTTCATCTCCACTCTGGTCAAGACCAGGAGAGGTAACCGTTTTGTCTAACGCACAGAAACCAACATAGAGTCGAGGAAATTAAAAAACAAAAACAAGACCAAAAAAAAAAAAAAAAGCCCAACAGGTGAGTATGTTGTATGTTTCAAACAAAAGAACAAGGTAAAATTCCAGAAATAGACCTTCATGAAACAGAGATAAGTAAGTTACCTGATTGAGAGACCACACTCATATCCGTGTTCATTCAGTTGGCCATTCCCAATCTCCCAGTTTCATGCTGCAAAGTAAGTGGAGTTAACCTTGGGTAGCTCAAAATTGTGTAACTAAGGACAGCCAGGTTCAATTGCAATCACTCATTGAGGCAGACCTGTCCCCAGGTAGTGTCCATTTTTCAACAGTAGTCACAGAAGGAGGTCAGACTCTCCAGGTCATATTTGCTGGGTAGTCAGTTAAACCTCAGGTGGGCCGCATGCATCTCAAGGCCAGGGATGGTCCTATTACCTTGATGATGCACAATGGCAACTCTGCAGATTTCAATCACATGGGTGCTAGCTAGTTCCACATCCCCGAATAGATGAGGGGCCTCTCAGGAAACGCCAACCATCTCCCTGTAACTTCCTCTCTGTGTTACTTTCATCAGTACTTAAGAAATCTGGTTGCATTCAAATGTCCTAGAAGAGATATTTGGAATTTTTGGCAGTATTTTAGCAATTCCCCAGGAAGCAGCTAGTCCTCGCAGCCAGGCATCCTTCTGTATTTGCAACAGTTGCCATTTGGTGAGCTTACTCTGGGCCAGAAACTGTGCTAAGCCTTTGCATGCATTATTTTGTATATTCCCCACAATAACTCTGCAATGAAGTTACCATCGTTGTTTCCATTTTACCGAGGAAATAAAACAAGTTTCAAGACCCTGAAGCATATTCTATGGATTTCTTCTGATCACAAATGGCAACCTAGGAAATTTCACTTCAGTAAACGATAGAGGAGATGGGGTTTCTCTTGTCGCATACATAGACCCATTGTAAAGCTGGTGCTTATGTGCACTTCCATTGTCTGAAAGGCAAAGTGTCTGCACATTTAACACCTTGGTATTAACATGATGTGTAAATATTTGTTTAAGGGTTGGATCAGAGTATGAGACTGAGAGAGTATGAAGATGCCGTTGACGCTGTGTTTGTCCATGCAGTTTCCATCATCTCCAAATGGATGAAACTTGACCCCAGTTTCCAAAAGTGATCAGCTCCTGTTTGTTTGCTTGTTTGGCAGTTTATGAACTTCATCTTCTTCCTTTTAAAGCATATCAGGTATGGGGATGAGCTAAATTAGGGCCATCCAGATCAGCATTTCTCAAACTTGAACGTGCACACAAAATCTCCCGCAGGTGGTGTTACATTGCAGATTCTCCTTCAGCAGATACATGTGGATTTCGCATTCCTAACTAGCTAGCTCCCAGGTGATGCTGATGCTGGTGCTCCGTGGACCACATTTAGAATAACAGGAATCCAGATTTTTTACAAATGGAGGAAAAGAAATATGTGTAAGAAGAATTCTCTCCTACCCTCTGCAGACAGAGTCTGGGACCATAAAACCATTATGTGTATAGAGAGATTTCCCTGAGAACGTGTTATGTTTTGCCAAACTTGATAAATATTTGATATCTTCTAGTTCTTATTTTTTGAATGAAATAGAACTTCAAATATTATTCGAAAGACTTCCAGTGCTCTGTGAGGATTCTACTAGGGCGAGGGAAGATAAAACTGTTGGAGAAATCATGTTTGTTATAAACATGGAATTAATCCAGATTATCCATTTATGAGTTAGATTCATCTAAAGGCATCTATTTTTCTAAATTTTTCATGACTTTTCTTATGATCTAACTATTCAAAACAGCTTTTGAGAACTAAAAAAATGAATCATAAGGCACAGATTATTCTTCATGACTATAATATGTCTCTCAATGTGATTCAGATCTAACTGACAGTAATCTATCCCATTGCTAAATCCTGATCAGGATACTAACTAGAAAAAAAAATCGTCATTAATGTGTAATCAAATCTGATTTCATAAGAGAAGAAATGGTGTGCGAGCACTTGAAAGGGGTTATCCTAGTAGCATTCTCAAGCCAGATAGTTTTGCAGGATATGTTTGCCCTTCCTACAATATTTAATCGAGAAACGTATTTGTCATGACATGGCAGTGACTAAGGAATGATATCACCCATAAAAAGTTGATATTATTTCCAGTAATTCTTATGACTCATACAATTTTCTCATACATTTAAGAAATACTTTACATAACTGCTTATCCAGGAAAGGACATTTTAAAGAAAGCGTAATTTAATTTAACTCTAAACTACATTTAATTTAACTTCAATTATCCAAATGACTGCCTTACCTGAAATGTTTTCATCTACGTGTTTAATACTCTCTAGACAAAGTTATAGTCATCATATAAATGAAAAAAAGTAATTGGCTTAATTATCTGGTGTTGTGTTAACTGTGATTTTCCTCATGTACTATTAATTATTTGTCAATTATTTCTTATAATCAAGTTTTAAAATATGCGTATACATAATCAATCTCAGACTTGATGATATGTGGCATTCACAATTAAAATATCGAATTATGAGTTAAGTATGTGGCATTAATCGGAGGTGAGATCTGGCTTAATGAGAAGAAATAAAATATGTAGTAAATTCTGTAAAGCATTATAGAAATACAAATAAAACAGGAAAAGTTCATCAGGATAACAATAATAATAATAATAATAATAATAATAATAATAATAATATCTATTAAGGTCCTACTATGTGCCGGGCCCCATTCTACATGCTTTACCTGTCCTGTCTCATTTATTCCTCACAGGAACCTGATGAGTAGGTTCTAGAACATTCCTATATTATAGATGAAGAAGGTAAGATACAAAGACATAGGCACCAAGTCTAAGATCACTTCGGCACACAGTAGGGTTGGGATCCACACCTATGAAATCTGCTTTCTGAGCCCTTACTCTTCACCACAGAAATGTAGAAGGTTTTGTGTTTAGACCAGAGGTTTGTGTTTAGACTTGCAAATTGTGACCCACAGACCAAATCTGTCCTGCCACCTTCAGCCTGTAAACTGGGAATGGTTTTTACAGTTAAAAAAAAAAAATCTAAAGAAAAGTAAAATTTTTGTGACACAACAAAATTATATGAGATTAAAATTTTAGTGCCCATAAATAAGGTTTTATTAGAACACGAACACATTCATTTGTTTCCACATTGTCTATGGAGGTTTTCATGTTTTAACAGCCAAATTGCGTAGTAGCAATGGACACTATCTGACCCACAAAGCCTAAGGTATTTACTACCTGACGCTTTCTAGAAAACAACTTAACAACCCTTGCTGTGGACAGCAAGAGTGAAGAAAACTAAGTACACAGAATTTGAGCCAATGCCACAGAGGATCCATCCAAATGGAGTGAGTATGAGCCACTCAGGATTACCCAGCAATGGGGGCCTCACGTTATGAACATGAGAGTTAATGGGAAAAACCACACGCAATGAAGTAAATAGCAATCAGATACAGAGAAACGGGTATCTAGCCTGCTCTTTCTAGTGGAGCTGTGGGAGGGGGTTTGGGAGAATCCTGGGCAACAGGAAAGGATAAGATCAGGAAAAGCAAAACTTGTGCCCCCAGTTTTCTGGTTATAGCACATACCTGCTGTCCCCCTCACTGATCTGGTCAAAATCAGAGCCAGTAAATCAAGGAAGGACAAATGTTGCATCTACCTATTGCCATCATTACCTGGAAGGGATATGGGACTGGAGGCCTGCAGAGATCTTCCCCAGGGTCTGGGTTGGGGGGGTAGTTATAAATGGGCTTGGTGGAACAGGGGTGCAGCCTGCCCAGACTCGGTGGAAGGAGGGCAGAGAGGCCCCCTGGTGTGTTAAAGAAGCCATAAGCCCATGTGCCCCTGCTATAAAGTGACAACATGGCTGAAAAACTATGTGTCTTGACTGGGTAGTTGTCTTCCAAGAGATTGTGCTTTCTAGCATTATTAAGATCACTCCCAAACAGAGATAACTTGAAGATATTCTAATTCCTGGAGAAGGTGAGATACCAAAGATTTATTTATTTTCATTAACCCAGGTGGGCTGCCATGCTGATCTATTTATGCTACTAGCTGTGAAGTGGGTCAGGCCGATTATCAAAGTACCGGAGATGCACGTCGTGTTGTTCATGATTTCCAAAATACTTTCTCAAACGATTAAGTTCTGTGTAAAGGTGAAAGACATCCTCTATGATGTCATGAACATACACAAAAGCATGCCTGTCAAGACTGGGAAAATGATCAGTGTATGTGTCATCAGTTCGGAAAACATAACAGGATTGGGAGTCTAAACTACTAGAATGATCCAAAAGGGAATGTCTTTATATTAAAGTTAGGTTTCATCAGTTTCTAGGCCTTTCTTTCCCGAAAAGATTGTGAAATACCCTAGAAGTTTTGCTGAGAAAACCCAGATACCTGTGCCAGTAGGTGTTGGGTTCAGTTAGGGAAATACAGTTTAGCATAATCTGGGCATCCCTCTGGAAGGGAGTCATGTAACCCAGGACATTACACCAGTGTTTCCAAAACTTGTGTGTGTATCAGAGTCACCAGAAGAATTTCTTTTTTTAAGATTTTATTTATTTATTTGACAGAGATAGAGACAGCCAGCGAGAGAGGGAACACAAGCAGGGGGAGTGGGAGAGGAAGAAGCAGGCTCACAGCGGAGGAGCCTGATGCGGGGCTCGATCCCATAATGCCGAAGGCAGACGCTTAACTGCTGTGCCACCCAGGCACCCCACCAGAAGAATTTCTTAAAAGCACAGATTCTTGGGATGCCTGGGTTCAGCTGATGAAGTGTCTGCCTTCAGCTCAGGTCATGATCCCAGTCCTGGGATGGAGTCCTACATTGAGCTCCCTGCTCAGAGGGGAGCCTGTTTCTCCCTCTCCCTCTGCCTCTGCCCCTCCCCCTGCTTGTCCTCACGCTTCTCTCCCTCTCTCCGACAAATAAATAAATAAAATCTTAAAAAAAAAAAAAAGTACAGATTCTTTAGTACCATCCCAGAAAAGTCTCTAATTCAGTAGGTTTAATAAGATACATCCCGGAAATCCAAACTTTTAAAATGTTCCTTAGGACCTGAAGCCACTGGTTTATGCCTCTGTTATTTTTCCAAGTACCTTCCTGGATAATCTGCAGAAAGCCATGTGTGGGCCAGATCTTTCCCTAACCCTTTGGAGAAATCAGCCATAATAGCTTCAAAAAGTAACCATCACCAATAAAGTCCCAATAGCATAAAAGAGAAACTCCCCAACTCCTAATCAGAGAGGACTGAGATTCCACCTACAGTATCTGAAGCCTGTAGTCAGCAGAATAATGCCTCCCCCACCCACCAAAGACGCCCACAGCCTAATCCTCAGAACCTGGGAATATGTTATGTTACTGGCACAGGAGAATCAAGGTTGCAGATGGAATTAACGTTGCTAGTCAGATGACTTTAAAACAGCGAGATTATTCTGGATTATACGGGTTGGCCCAATGTAATCACCGGAGTCCTTAAAAGTGGGAAAGGAAGGTAAGTGAGGAAGAACCAGAGAGATGACATCATGACAGGGACTTGGCCCCACATAGCTAACTTTGAAGATGGAAGGAGGGTGCGCACCAAGGAATGTGGGTGCCCTCGAAGCTGGAAAAGATAAACAGATTCCTCCCTAGAATCTCCAGAAGGAACACCATCCCGCCAACATCTTGATCTTCAGCCTGTAAGACGCTTCTGCATTTCAGAACTGTAAGAAAGTGAATTTGTGCCGTGTTAAGCAACTGAGTTTGCGGCAACAACACTAAACTAGTATTTAGTCTCAAGCGCTGCAGCGAGTAACCCCAGCTTAATGTGGGACGGGCACGCACAAAGCAGAGAGCTGCCTTTCTACGCACCCAGCCCAGAGCCCACATTGCTCATTCATTTCAATTCTACTATGCTAGTAGTGCATAACAGACCATCCCCAAATTCAGTGACTTCAAACAAAAGGCATTTAGGATCGCTCCATGGGTCATCTGGACAGCTCTGGTGATCTGGACCAGGTTTGGCTGCCCTTGCTTGGTCTCGCACATGTGTCTGCAGTCAGTGGGCAGGTCGGCAGAGTGCTGGCTGGCTTAGGATGGCCTCATCTGCTTTGGCTGTCCTCCACATGATTTCTCATCCCTCTGCAAGCTAGCCTGGCCTTACTGATCTGAGGCTCCAAAGGGGTTCAAGGAAATGAATGAAAGCAAGGCCTCTTGAGACCTAGACTCAGGGCTAAAAAACTCTCTTTTTTACCACTTCTATTGGCCAAAGCAAGTCACAAGACCAGCCTAAATTCAAAAGTGGATAGATTCTACCTCTTGATGGAAGGAACTAAAAAGTCATGTTCCAAAAGTCTTGGACAGAAAGAAGTATAGGACATTGGGACCATTTTTGTAATTGATCTAGGTGGTTTGTCAGTTTCAGTATACAATGTGATAAAACAATTTGTTCACCTACCTTTGACAAATCTGAGGCATAAAATCTGTTAGAATTCTGCAGAAATTCCTTTTTTTTAAAAAAAGATTTTATTTATTTAAGGGGCACCTGGGTGGCTCAGTTGGTTAAGCAGCTACCTGCAGCTCAGATCATGATCTCAGGGTCCTGGGATCGAACCCCACAACCAGTTCCCTGCTCAGCAAGGAGACTGCTTCTCCCCCTTCCTCTACCTGCTGCCCCCACCCCCGCTTGTGCTCTCTCTCTCTCTCTGTCAAATAAATCTTTTTTAAAAAAGATTTTATTTATTTGAGAGAGAGAGAGTGCAAGTGAGCATGGGCAGGGAAGGGGCAGAGGGGGAGAGAGAGAATCTCAAGCAGATTCCACATTGAATGTGGAGCCCGATGCAGGGCTTGATCCCATGATCTTGAGATCATGACCTGAGCAGAAATCAAGAGTCAGACACTTAACCAACTAAACCACCCAGGCTCCCCTCCTTTCCCTTATTAATAACTGTGGCCAAATATGGTACAGGGGCACCTACATTTTGCCTCAGCACCATTTCCTTACCAGAGAACAGTTCTTCTAAGTTAATGTGTTTTCACATCATTTGTGTTAAATTTGCCTTTTTGCATCATTCCTACTCTGTTCAATTATATTCTCATTTCACACATACACCAAAAACAGAATCAACAGCTCAAAAATGGTTCATTGAAATGAAAAGGCAGTGATGAATATAGTAACACAAGTACCATAGTTCAGAAGAAACTCATAAAGGTAAATAGTAGGCAAGACTCCAATGAGTCTCATGTACGAAATGAATCTCGAGCTCTCAGAACACGTGTGACAATGTGATGGTACCATTGGGGTTTACAGTGATGATCAAAGCTTGGATCGTACTAGATCAGCATTAATTTGTCCTGTACACCCTGACCTCCAGTCTGCAGTGGGATTAGCATGAATATTTTGCCCAAAGCAGAATTGACGGTGCTGCTGTTTTCATATTTTCAAATAATACTTTGGTATGTTCAAGTAAATAAACTGTTTTTCTTCCCAGAACAAGTAAAAATTAATGCTTTCCAGGATGATAGCAATTAATTTTGCCACAAACGGCAGAAAACAACTCGGGCATTAATTAAAATTGCATTTTTTATAGCAAAAGCTGTTTCAAATCACACGATTACAGAGGAGGCTGTAAAACTAACCACCAGCCACAATAATAATAATACATATAATTTTTGGAGAGAAAACAAAGAATGAGCTATCAGCCAAATCCCCTTATCAGATGACATTGTTGGATGTTACATAGTATCAGCAGCAAACTATGTGAAATTATTATTCTGAACGTGCTGGAGACATGCTTCACACTACAGTTGGACAGCCTCCCTTGTGTGCAGAGTAAGAACTGGTTCTTGGCAAGTGCGGCACAAGGAAGAGTGCTTTACACATTTTCTTGACTAGTTTATCATTGAGTTTCCACATAGTGGTTATTTTGTGAGTTGTAACACAGACTGAAAGAGTCACTGGGGTAAGGAAGGACAGAACACTGTGGGGTTTGTAGCAGGGAGGCGTATGGTTCTCCAGCTGTCAAAGGTAGCACCTCCACTCCCCGCCCCACTTGGCTCACATGCAGTGTTCACCCTCTTAGTTAATCCTACTCCAGAGTTCCAGTTGCTCAAGCCAAAATTTTGGAGTCATTCTTAATTCATCTCCATTTCCCATACTCCCATCCAAATCCGATCAGTTTTACCTTCTAAATATATCTTGAATCTGGGCAAATCTCACTATTTCAGTTGCTGATATGAGAGAGCTCTGGGTCTTGTTCACCCCCAGGACCTATGACAGTGACTGGGAAGCAGGCATCTCTTAGGAGGCATGCAGACAATAACTGCCTAACTCCTGAGAGATGCATGAGCGATTTACCAGAATCAGAATATGGAGAGTATGTTAATTGACAGAATCATCTGGTTCATAGCCACGTTTCATAAGATTTAAATCAACAAACAGTTTCTGAGCACATGCTGTGGGCCAGGCATGTAAATTTTTTGATGTTATTTCCCCCTTTCATTTGCTTAAAAAAAAACTATCTTTGTTCTATTGTATTTCCTTTTTCCTTTATCAAAGATCAGTTGACTATATTTTTGTGGGTCTATTTCTGGGCTCTCTATTCTGTTCCATTGATCTATTTGTATATTCTTTTGCCAAGATAACACTATCTTGATTACTGTAGCTTTGTAGTAAGTCTTGAAATAGAGTAGTGTCAGTACTCCCTCTTTATTCTTCTCCTTCAGTATTGTGTTGGCTATTCTGGGTCTTTTGCCTCTCCATATGTACTTTAGAATTGGTTTGTCAACATCCAGAAATTTCTGGAATTTTGACTGGGATTGCATTGAATTAATAGATCACATTTGGAAGAGCCAACAATACTGAGTTGCCCTATCCATGAGCATGGACTATCTCTCTATTTATTTATTTAGTTCTTTTTCACTTTTGTCTATCAGACTTTTGTAGTTTTCCTCATATAGATGTCTTTTGAAAAAGGGTTTTTCAATTTCATGAGGTCCAGTTTACCTATTTTTTAATAGATATTGCCTGGCTAAGATATCTTTACCTGCCCCATGGTAGTAATGATTTTTTCCTGTGTTTTCTATCAAAGGGTTTTGATTTTAGCTTTTGCATTTATATCTGACTCTCAGCACTTTATTTTTTGTTGTTGTTGCTTTTTATTTTTTTTAAGTAATCTCTACAACTGACATGGAGCTCGAACGCATGACCCCAAGATCAAGAGTTGCATGCTCTATTGACTGACCCAGCCAGGCACCCTTCTCAGCACTTTGAATAAGCCATTTCACTGCAGGACTTGCTTGTTTCACAGATAAGTCTGTAGTCGTTCTTATCTTTGTTTTCTCTATATATGATGTGTCTTTTTCCCCCTCTGCCTTTGAGATTTTTTTTTTTTATCATTGGGTTTCAGCAATTTTACTACAATGTGCCTTTGCGTGTTTTTCATTGATTTGTACTGTTTGGGATTATAGCTTCTTAGATATGTGGGTTCATTTTTTAAATCAATATTGGAAATTTTCAGCCATTATTTCTTCAAATATTTTACTTAACACCTGCTCCAAGAATCCAGTTATTTGTGCATTCTATTGCTTATTATTTTAGCTCAGATCACTGAGGCTCTTCCTCTCTCTGTACTTCAGTTGGGATAGTTTCTATTGCCATGTCTTTAGGTTACTGATCTTTTCTTTGGCAGTGAATAATCAGATATTAAATTCATGCTTTATAATTTCTATTCTTCAACTCATGTCCATGCGTCCCTTTGAATCTTAAATATATTTGCATTAACTATACTAGCTATTTTAAAGTTCTTGTCTGCTAATTTTATCATCTCTGTCAGTTCTGGAGCTCTTTCTATTAACTGATGAGTCATATTTTTCTGTTTCTTTGCATGCTAATAATTTGAGATTAGATGCCAGACATTTGCAATTTTACACTATTGAGTTCATTGTTGTCTTCTATTAAAGAGAATTGTAGGAGTTTATTTTTAGTTAATGGGGCAAGTATTTAACTTGCTTGCGGATCAGTTCAATCTTTTTCAAGTTTGTTATGTTTTGTTAATCTAGGTTGGTATTAGCTTTTATTCTTGGGCCAGGTTAGCCTTCCTCCTAAGGCATGGCCTTTGGCGGGTATCTGCTGAAAGCCATGATTGTTCAATGAAATCTCTTACCCTTCGGGCTGAGGTTCTCCCAATTGTGTGTGAACTCCAGGGGTTGTTCAGATGACAAATTCTCTCAATGGTTGGTTTTCCCCCAATAGTTGTTATTTGATCAGCCTCATGGAATTTTACTCTTTAGCCTTCATCCTAAGACTCAGGTGGACCCCATGCCAATTTTTGAAACTCTTCCTCTTTGTAGCTTCCTCCTCTGCAGTACTCTGCGCTGTAAATTCTAACTGCTTTAGCTTCCCTGAACACTGATCTCTATCTTCTCAGCTCGGTGAGACTTCCTTGCTCTGCTTGGAATCTCCCTGCCTGTGCTGGGGTCCAGGAAATGCCTCTGGACATATATCTGGAGTGACTAGAGGTCTCACCTTGTTTGTTTTCCTTTTTTTCACTTATTGCCATATTTTACTGTTTATTGCCCAATCTATGAAAATCATTGCTTTGTTGCAGAAAAATAAGAATCAGACCGGCGAGAGACCAAGTGACACTCGGAGAAGTAGAACTTGGATTTATTTTATGCGGGCAGACAGATGAGCTCGTGCTCCAAAATCTGGGCCCCGGGCAACGGGGTTATAATGCTTTTACAGGGGACTGCAAGCAGTCAGGATCCAAGGGCTATGCTGACTGCTGGTAGGTGGGTTTGAACTGGGGGAGTGGGGGCTGCTTTAGGCGGGAACAGTAGTGCAGGGAGCCTGTGGTGGGAAGCCTGTTTACAGAAGCAGAAAGGGCTGGTTATCTCTTGCTCCCAGTAAGGCTTCTGATTATCTCTAGCTTATTGTTAGTAACTTTCCATCTTCTGGGGCCTCCTGGCCTGGCCCTGCTCTGGGCAGTTTCCCTCTTCAGCTTCATATGTTTTGTCCAGTCTTTCAATATTTATGATTAAAAAAAAAAAGGCTGGGGCACCTGGGTGGCATAGAGGTTGAGCGTCTGCCTTCGGCTCAGGGCGTGATCCCTGCGTTATGGGATCGAGCCCCACGTCAGGCTCCTCTGCTATGAGCCTGCTTCTTCCTCTCCCACTCCCCCTGCTTGTGCTCCCTCTCTCGCTGGCTGTCTCTATCTCTGTCAAATAAATAAATAAAAATCTTAAAAAAAAAAAAAAGGCAGATCTGATGCGTTGCTCCATCACGGCTAGAAGTTAGAAGTCCCGCAGCTTATAATTTTTGAAATGGACTTAGCTACTTGTCTTACAAGGTTGGTTATGAAATACACATGTGTGTTTTTCTCTGGTTTTGCCTGCCTTTGTGAGGATCCTCAAATCACTCCCAGCAGTTAGTTTCATCTCCAAAATACCTTAGGTATAGAGCAAAAATGTTTTTTATTTCGGGGTTTTTTGTTTTGGGGGGGTTTTGGCACAAACTGTTAATCTTTGTTTGTTTGTTTGCTTTTGCTTGTTCTCTTTTTCCCCCTTTCATCGTAGCTCCCAGTATCCAAGCTCTGATCTCAGGGTGTGCTGAATTTTGCATTTCTATTTGCTCTCTTCCTTTCGATGACATCTGGAAAATCATGCTATTCTAGTCTAAGTCCTCTATGATTTGATCCCATTCAAAGTGCTTGAGAGTTGACATCATGAAGAGAGTTTAGAGTAGCCAGAAAATGGGCCGAATGTGTAGGCAATAAGGTTATAAACTCAGAGAAGCTAACCAGACCTTTAAAGCCTTATTTGTGATGTTAAGAGTAAATATGATCTTCTAGAATTGTGTTATCCAATATGATAGGTACTAGCCACATGGAACCATTGATCCCTTGAAACGTGGCTACTGCCTCATGTTGAAATGATAATATTTTGGGGTATTTTAGATGAAACAAATTATTAAAATATAGTTCATCTATTTTTTTTTAGTTTTTTTTTTTTAAAGATTTTATTTTTTATTTATGTTACAGAGAGACAGCCAGCGAGAGAGGGAACACAGCAGGGGAGTGGGGGAGGAAGAAGCAGGCTCCCAGCAGAGGAGCCCGATGTGGGACTCGATCCCGAAACGCCGGGATCACGCCCTGAGCCGAAGGCAGACGCTTAACGACTGCGCTACCCAGGCGCCCCTTTTTTTTAGTTTTTAAAATGCGGCTTATAATATATTCCTACTGGGCAGTGCGGACCTAGAAAGCACAGAACAAGGGAAGGGGGTGGGGTTTTAAGAACAATAGCATGGCCAGTCTGCATTTGATACTTGACTATCAAGCAGTGCGTAGAAGAGAGACTAAAGACTGGACAGTCTGAGGGCAAAGAAAACAATTAGAAGACAGTTGTGATAACCCATGAAAGAATTGGTTATCATATTCATGTTATTTGTCATATTCATCATATCATTTTCATGTCCTATTTCATATTCGATGTTACAAAAGTTGTATTTCTTTTTGATAAAGTTGCCATTTGCTGCATTAGTAGTATGGAAGCAAAATACAAATAAAATAGGTTATCCGAAATATATGTGAGTGACTTTGTTCTGGAAAGCAGATACCCAGTCTTACACACATGCATATACACACTCATATTAACACCTCCTGCTCTATCCATTCCTGACCATTTCTGGCATCAACCCTAGACTAACACAGCCTGGGAGAATTTGGCCTTCTGCGGATTCACACGAACAAGTAACCTAGAGCTGGTAGAAAGAACGTATCCCTCCAGACTTAGGTCTGCTAATTACCAACCGTGTGACCCTTTGCTTAAACTCTCTTGAGTCTCACTACTTTCATAAGAAAAATAGCTAAAGCTTCCACAGGTTCTGTGGGAGACTAAAGGGAAAAACTTTAAAAGTGTGTAAAACTAAATCATTAATGCTGTAAAACTGTAGGTATGCTTGCTATCCTATGCCACAAAGTAAACCATCGTCATGCATAATGGAGGAGGGTTGACTATAATTTCACTCCCTTGGGTCTGCGTGAACTAAGCCTCCTAGCCCTTGGCAAGGCAGTTGCTCTGGATGGCATGAGACCTTCTTCTGCTCAGAGCAGTCTGGCGTCCTCAGGTCAGCACTTCCTCCTTCCCATTGACGACTCTGGCAGCAGGCTGAATTGGATAAGGAAGAATAGGACAGGCTCTCTGAAGGTTAAGTAAATGAGACCCCGTTCGGCTAACACACTGGCTATCTGGCCACACAGATGTCCCAGGGCTTTTCTTTCCCTCAGTTGAGTTGGATATCACAAGGTTTTCAGACTCAGAGCCTAAGCATATGTCAATATTTAATTCCTCTGCAAACATCGCTACTGGATTAGAAACTTCTAAGTTTGACATGTTTATTTTTAAACGTCCAAGGTTTTAGAGTCAAAGTTGAGTCGATGTTAGGTAAGGCTCTGCTGAATTCATGAGACATGAGATTGTTTTTCATATGCCAGTACACTGTCAATGCCACGGGATACCTGGGGGAAGAATGCCAAATCTCTATCACCCTTTACAGGGCCCAGCTCCTAGCCTACAGTCCTGAGACATAAGGAGTAACAAAGGCTGATGGAAAGCAGAGTTGGGGTGAGAGCTCCAACCCACCCACCGGCAGTAGTTGAGAATTTCCTATGTATTCAGCACACTGAACTCCAACTACACTTAAGTTGTCTCTGGGAGCCCAGACAACATTGGGTAAATTTTAACTAAACCTAGGGGTATTATGTGGCTTCAGATTGCTGTAAAACAATGGTCACCATCAAGGACTATATTGAGAAATGCCCATTAGAATTAAAATTCTACAAAAACACAGTGAAGAATTTAGCAATTACTTTTTAGGATTTAAGAACTAGCAGGAAAGGGGATTTTTAAAACCAAAAATTAGGGGGAAAATTGCCGAAGTATTACTATTATGCGTGTATACTATCCAAATCTAATGGTAAAATGTACAGTCAAGGATTCAATGTTTGCTACCTGAACTGTTCTTGAAAGTAGGAGAAATCGTTGTACAACAAAATAATCTCTATTGGTTAAGTTAATGCTAGTTGTTATAACCCTGAAATATCAGTGGTTTAAAATAATAGGAACTTATTTCTCGCTCATGTAAATTTCAAAATGGCACCTAGAGGATCATGTGTGGGTTTGCGTGAACAGGACTGGAACTGGTGCACATCTGTGCACTTGCTCTCACTGGCCAGAAGTTGATTATGTGGCCCATCTTCCTGCAAAGGAGATCAGGTAATAGAGTCTAGTACTATTCCATGTAGGAAGAGGCCAGCAATCTCTGCCACATATTCTAGACGTTCCTAGATCACATGTTAGTGACCTCAAGGAAGCAATATGGTTCATAAAATTTTACAACCCAGCTCAAGAGTTCAGCCAGATTGAATTTAAGGGAAGAGCTGGCATGATAGACTGCTGATTATATACAATTCCCTTCTTAGCATGTATAATGGTTTGGGAAATTGAATCTTCCCCAAACATCCTAAAATTTCAACCTATTTCAGTTTATAAAATAATCCCCCCATGAACTCTATCTAGTCTCACTTTCAGAATTTGGTGACTGTTAGTCCTAAAACTATAGCTTATATTGAATAAAGGCGACCCAAATTATGGATTAAATTTTGTACTATCTAAAATGTCAACCTGGAAATTTGGTGTGAATTATTTGGTAATTCACCAAGAATGTAGTTTACTTCATAGTAAAACCCAGAGTTTGGCTCACTATATATATATTAGTTTGTTTGCTTGCTTGTTTTGAGTAAAAACAGGTTCAGAAAATTATAATTCTTGGGCCTCCTGGGTAGCGCAGTCGTTAAGCATCTGCCTTCGGCTCAGGGCATGATCCCGGCGATCTGGGATCAAGCCCCACATCAGGCTCCTCCGCTGGGAGCCTGCTTCTTCCTCTCCCACTCCCCCTGCTTGTGTTTCCTCTCTCGCTGGCTGTCTCTCTGTCAAATAAATACATAAAATCTTTAAAAAAAAAAAGAAAATTATAATTCTTTACTGTGAGACTGTGTAGGCAGTTGTTGCAGAGCAATTATGCAAACTAAATTGCTTTTCACATTCATTTCCTCATTTGTTCATTCATCCCACAGAGGTGTTAAGGGCCTGCTATGTACCAGGTGGGCTCTACACTGAGGAGGGCCAACAAGGTCCAGAGAATGCCGCCCTTCTCAGAGTTTATGGCCCACAACTGATTGTGATGGGTGTCAAATGAAAGAAGTTTGAAAGAGAGGTGTTCTCAGAGGGGAGAAGGAAACCAACTTAATCAGGGCTGGAGAAGATTCCCTAAGGAAGGGGTCAAATGCTGAGACAAGAAGGATTCAGTGGGGATTTGGCTTGACTTGCATTCATGGAATCCCTTCCTGGTGTCTTCTGTCCGGATTTTAACATCTCCTTGCCCAACTTTTTCGAACTTTCCTCATACACAAATAATTTCATTGCTTTTTTCTGTACCTATAAACTTTGTCAGGGAACTGAATTATTCTTTGACCATTTTTGACCTGCAAATGTGGCAATTTCGTGGGATTCAGCTTATATCTGTGATGGTATCAGGCTGAATGTCTCCAATCTCTTAAAATTATGGTATCCCATTATAGTGTTTTTAAAATTTATTTTAAGCAATCTATCACCAACTGAAAATGTTTCAGTTCTTTTCTATCAAATGCTTCTCTTTCAGATTATTTTTCCCAGACCATTTTTTTTCCAAGTTGAATTTTATTTTTTTCTTATTCCTGATTTTTTTTGATGGTGAGGTCACCAATTCCACCTCTTTGCTCTTGGAAGTACCCCCAACTCCTTTTGTCAGTTCATTTATTCTTTTCTCCATGTTATTGTTGAGAAATAAACTAGTTCTATAGACTATCAAAATAAAATATCAACAACTTTCCTAAAAGGAATGAACCCTCTTGAAGAATGGCTTCTAATTTTGTGCTTTTGAGGGTAAGGCAAGGTTATACAAAAACTGCTCAAACTGTTAGCTTTTAGTATTTGTTTTCAAGACTGCTGTTATCAAATCTGTGAAAACAATTTAGTTTCACACATATCCACAAAGCAGCACAGAGAATTGTAAACTAAAAAAGGGGGGGGCAGACTAGAATCCCTTACTACAATGAAACTACGGTGATTCTGAGCATGATATAATCTCAATGGAAGAGAACAATCTGTATGAACCCTTTTCTCATCTTTCCACAAGTACTGTGGGAAACTTGACCTATTCTATTAATCTTGGTTTATTTATGATTAAAATTAGAAATGTGCACTTGGAACGTCCTCTCTTTTCATGCCACTTTCCCATGGAACTTCTCAAAGAGATAAGGTTTGCTTATAAAAGGAGCTTTAAGGCGCTGTCTGGTTGCACGTGGAACCTGACGGAACTGCCACGGTGAGTCAGGAACATGTTTTCCAAGCCTAATTTACTAGACCAATTTTCCGTCTAACTGAACTTGAATTATGTCAATCTTTTAAAAACTTATTTACTCAGACTCAATCCTATTCTTTACTTTATTTAGATGCTAATAATCTGGACCCTATCGCTGCTGCTGGGAGCAGTAGTAGGTAAGAAAAAATATTTCTGTTGTGCTGGAAGAAATTTCCTGCTTCGTACTTTCCAGAAAGTCTATGACGGCTGAATTCAAGCCTCTATGGCATAAGGAATAGAGCAAAAAAATGCATGGTTGAGAGCACAGGCACTTGGAGTAGGGTTGCCAGATAAAATCTAAGATGCTCAGTTAAATTTGAACTTCAGATAAATATTTCAGATAATCAGTGAATAGGTGACAAAGTTATACTAAAAAGTGTTCATTGTGTATCTGAAACTCACATTTGACTTTTACTTTCATTTGCTAATTTAGCAACCCTGGCTTAGAGCTGTATTACCCTGAGCAAGATTTTTAACCTCTCTGTGCTTCACTATCTTCATTGTGAAATGGGTGGATGATACCACCCCTAATACAGGATAATTGTGAGACTTACGTAAGACAAGTCCTGTAAATCATCTTGCCTGGTTCCTGTCAAATAGTAACATTTTGAGAATGCTGCCCCCACCACGGCTACTACTCCTACTATTTTTTTTAAAGATTATTTATTTATTTATTTGACAGAGAGAGAGAGAGAGAGACAGCGAGAGAGGGAGCACAAGCAAGGGGAGTGGAAAAGGGAGAAGCAGTCTTCCTGCCGAGCAGGGAGCCCGATGTGGGACTCAGTCCCAGGACCCTGGGATCATGACCTGAGCCAAAGGCAGACGCTTAACAGCTGAGCCACCCAGGAGCCCCTACTACTCCTACTATTAATCTAGACTTTATCCTGCTGGACATCCCTTCCTTTGCGTTGTTCTTTTACGAGTTAACATTCAAGCATAGAGTTGTGCAAACCATGGATTTACTGCTTGATTATTGATGAGCGGCTTCTTCATCACGGAAATCCAGAATGCTCCTCAGACATAGGTCAGAGACCTAAATACTCAGCAAGGTAGAGATATAAAGTTTTGGCATTTGCATGAAACTTAAGCTGTCTGCCCAAAGCCCAACACCAGAAGATGACTGCGAAGAATTGAAAAACTCCGCCCTCTCTATCAAGGCCTGGGGACACACGGCTGCTCTTTTCTTGGGCACCAGTGGCCCAAGGAAGACATCCGCATTGAGAAGCCAGACTGGGTCCCAGCATGGGACTGGACAGAGACAGGAGGGGAAGCAGGTGGTCATACATTGTAGAAATGAGGGGCAGAAGCCTGTCTTTAGCTGGGACGCTGAAGCTGTGTTGTGAGTATATCGATAGGAAGATACCTGGGATGCGGAGAAAGTAAATATCTCACAAAATGTAGTTTAACTCATGTTCTGGCAGGGAGACCATTATAAAAAGAGCTTTCTGATTAAACTAACATCCCTGAAACGCTTCTGGGTGATTACAGGAAAAGAAGTCTGCTTCCCAAGGCTTGGCTGCTTTAGTGATGACACCCCATGGGCAGGAACTGTGGAAAGACCTCTCAAAATACTGCCCTGGGCTCCAAAAGATGTCAACACCCGTTTCCTCCTATACACTAACGAGAACCCGGATAACTTCCAAGTAAGAGAACTTATTGTTTTCAGAACTAAGTCCTATCTATTTTATGTCATGAGAATACTAAATTTTTTAAGTTTTCAAAAGAGAACAAATTAGTGGAATTTGCATCTTTGTAGACTTTTGGGGCGGTGATGTTAAGTATTATTTTATGTAACTTGTTTATAAAAGGTCCATTAACTTGATATTGTTCTCTTTTTGTTTTAATTTAGATTCACTTTATTTCCTACTGAAAAATGATTGACATACAATATGGTATTAGTTTCAGGTGTACAACATAGTGATTCAGTATATAAAACCATTATGAAATGGTCACCACCACAATGAGTCTAGTTACCATGTCACCATACAAAGTTGTTACAATATTATTGGCTATATTCCCTATGCTGTACATTACATCCTCCTGTCTGATTTATTTTATAACTGGAAGATTGTACTTCTTAATCTCCTTCACCTATTTCATCCATCCCCCCACCTCCATCCCCTCTGGCTACCATTTCAGTGTGCTCTCTGTATCTACCAGTCTTGTTTTATTTTGTTTTGCTTATTCATTTGTTTTTTAGATTCACATATAAGTGAAGTCATATGGTATTTGTCCTATCTGACTTATTTCACTTAGCATACTACTTTCTAAGCCCATCCATGCTGTCACGAATGGCAAGCTTTCGTTCTTTTTTATGGCTGGGTAATATTGTTTTATATATATATTATTATATATTACACATCTTCTTTATTCATTCATCTATCAATGGACATTTACGTTGCTTCCGTATCTTGGCTATTGTAAATAATACTGCAATGAACATAGGGGTGAAAATGTCTATTCAAATTAGTGTTTTCATTTTTTTTTTCAGATAAAAACCTAGAAGTGGAATTACAGGATCATATGGTAGTTCTATTTTTAATTTAGTTTTTTGAGGAACCTCCATTCCATTTTTATTGGTGACTACACCGATTTACATTCCCACCAACAGTGCATGAGGGTTCCCCTTTCTCCACATGCTCACCAACACTTAATTCTTGTCTTTTTTATAACAGCCGTTCTGACAGGTGTGAAGTGGTATCTCATTATGGTTTTGGTTTGCATTTCCCTGATGATATGAGTGGTGTTGAACATCTTTTCATGTGCCTTTTGGCATCTGTGTATCTTTTTTGGAAAAATGTCTATCCAGATCCTCCACCCATTATTTAATCTGTCTTTTTGATATTGAGTTTTATGTGTTCTTTATATATTTTGGATGTTTACCCCTTATTAAATATATCACTTCTCCCATTCAGTAGATTGCCTTTTCATTTTTGTCAATGGTTTCCTTTACTGCACAAAGACTTTTTAGTCTTACGTAGCCCCATTTATTTATTTTTGCTCTTGTTGTTCTTGCCTAAAAAATATTGCTAAGCAAAAAATATTGCTAAGATCCAATGTCAAAGAACGTACAGCCTTTGTTTTCTTCCAGGAGTTCTATGGTTTCAGGTCTTACATTTCATCTTTACTCTGTTTTGAGTTTATTTTTGTATATGGTGTAAGAGAGTGTTCCAGTTTCATTCTTTTGCACGTGGCTGTCCAGCACCATTTATTGAAAAGCGTGTCTTTGCCCCACTGTATATTCTTACCTCCTTTGTTGTAGATTAGTTAACCATATAAGTGTGGGTTTATTTCTGGGCTTTCTATTCTGTTTCATTGATCTATGTGTCTGTATTTGTGCCAGTGCCATATTATTTTGATTACTATAGCTTTGTCGTGTAGTTTGAAATTGAAAGCATGCTACTTACAGCTTTGTTCTTCTTTCTCAAGATTGCTTTGGCTACTCAGGGTCTTTGGTGATTCCATACAAATTTTAGGATTATTGTCCTAGTTCTGTGAAAAGTGCCATTGATGTTTTTATAGAGATGGCATTGAATTTGTATATTGCTTTGCATAGCATGAGCATTTTAATAAGATTAATTCTTTCAATCAGTGAGCAAGGTAGTCTTTTCATTTATTTGTGTTGCCTTCAATTTCTTTCACCAGTGTCATAATTTTCACTTTCTTGGTTAAATTTATTCCTAGGTATTTTATTCTTTTTGATGCAATTACAAATGAGACTGTTTTCTTAATGTCTCTTTCTGATAGTTCATTATTAGTGTATAAAAATTCAACAGATTTCTGTATATTTATTTTGTATCCTGCAACTTACTGAATTCATTTTTTAGTTCGAATATTTTTTTGGTGGATGCTTTAGGGTTTTTGATATATAGTATCCAGTCATCTGCAAATAGTGGCAGTTTTACTTCTTTTCCAATTTAGATGACTTTTATTTCTTTTTCTTGCCCAATTGTTGTGGCTAGGATTTCCAATACTATGTTGAATAAAAGTGGCAAAAGTGGGCATTCTTGTTTTGTTCCTGATCTTAGAAAAACAAAAGCCTTCAGCTTTTCACTATTGAGTATGCTGTTAACTGTGGGTTTGTCATATATGATTTTTATTATGTTGAGGTACATCTTCTCTATGCCCAATTTATTGAGGTTTTATCATAAATGGATGTTGAATTTTGTCAAATGCTTTTTCTGCATCCATTGAGATGATCATATGATTTTTTTTTAAATCTTTTTTTTAAAGATTTTTTATTTATTTATTTGACAGAGACAGAAACAGCCAGCGAGAGAGGGAACACAAGCAGGGGGAGTGGGAGAGGAAGAAGCAGGCTCACAGCAGAGGAGCCTGACGTGGGGCTCGATCCCATAATGCCGGGATCACGCCCTGAGCCGAAGGCAGACGCTCAGCCGCTGTGCCACCCAGGCGCCCCTGATCATATGATTTTTATTCGTTGTTTTGTTAATGTGTGTCACATTGATTGATATGTGGGTATTGAACCATCCTTGCAGCCCTGGACTAAATCCCACCTGACCATGGCACATGATCCTTTTACTATATTGTTGAATTCAGTTTGCTGATATTTTGTTGAAGATTTTTTACATCATGTTTATCAGGAATACTGGCCTGTAATTTTTTTGGTAGTGTTTGTCTGGTTTTGGTATTAGAATAATGCTAACCTTGAAGAATGAGTTTAGAAGCATTCTTTCCTCTTCAATTTTTTGGAATAGTTTGGGAAAAATAAGTGTTAACCTTTCCTTAAACGTTTGGTAGAATTCACCTGTGAAGCCGTCTGATCCTGGATTTTGGTTCGTCAGGAGGTTAATTACTGATTTGATCTCCTTACTAGTAATTGGTCTGTTCAGATTTTAAATTTCTTCCTGATTTAGTCTAGAAAGATCATATGTTTCTAGGAATTTGTTCATTTTTATAGGTTGTCCAATTTGTTGACATATAACAGTTAGTAGTAGTCTCCTATGAGTCTTTGTATTTCTGTGGTATCAGTTGTAACTTCTTTTTCATTTCTCACTTTATTTATTGGCCCTCTCTGTTTTTTTCTTAATGAGTCTGGCTAAAGCTTCACAAATTTTATTTATCTTTCAAAGAAATAACTTAGTTTTATTGATCTTTTCTATTATTTTTTAAGTCTTTATTTCATTTATTTCCACTGTGATCTTTATTATTTCCTGCCTTCTACTAACTTTGGGCTTTATTTGTTCTTCTTTTTCTAGTTCCTTTAAGTATGAGGTTAGATTATTTATTTGAGCTTTTTCTTATTTCTTGATGTGGCCCTGTATCACTGTAAACTTCCCTCTTATAACTGCTTTTACTGTGTCCCATTGATTTTTGAACATTGCATTTACATTTTATTTGTCTCAAGATATTGATTTAACTACATCTTTGATTTCTTCCTTGACCCATGATAGCATAGAGTTTAGTCTCCGCATGTTTGTGTTTTTTCCACTTTTCTTCTTGTAATTGATTTCTAGTTTCATACCAGTGTGGTCAGAAAATATACTTGATGTGATTTCAATCTTCTTAAATTTATTGAGACTTGTTTTGTGGCCTAACGTGACTTATTCTGGAGAATGTCCACATGTACTTGAGAAGAATGTCTATTCTGCTGTTTTGGGATAGAATGTTCTATAAATAAATGTTAAGTCCATCTGTTCTAATGTATCATTTAGAACCACTCTTTCCTTATTTATTTTCTGTTGGGAGATCTATCCATTGATGTAAACACAGTGTTAAAGCTCCCTATTATTGTATTGTTGTCAATTTCTTCCTTTGCATTTATGAATATTTGCCTTATGTAATTAGGTGTTTCTATGTTGAGTGAATAAATATTTACAAGTGTTATATCTTCTTATTGGATAGATTCCTTTTTCTTTATGTAAAGTCTTTTGTTTCGTATTATAGCCTTTGTTTTAAAGTCTATTTTGTCTGATGTAAGTATTGCTACTCCAGATTTCTTTTTGCTTCCATTTACTTAAAATATCTTTTTCCATCCCTTCATTTTTAGTCTGTATGTATCTTTAGATCTGAAATGATCTAAAATGATCCAGTAGGCAGCTTAGAGATTGGTCTTGTTTTTTTAAGCCATTCAGCTACCCTTTGCCTTGATTGGAACTTGATACCATTTTTATCCTATGTTTATGTTGCCATTTAATAAACATTCTGAATATAGTTATATATAATATGTGTATACATATATATATATAAACTCTCCCAATATTATATATAATCTCCCAAAGTGTGTGTGTGTGTGTGTGTGTGTGTAAAATTGTATACACATACCCATACAAAGCCTTCCATTGTTGGGAGACAAGATCCCTACATCAATATTATAGCAGACATTTATTCTGAGTAGAGCAACTGCAGAAATGTTATGTCTGGAACTTGATCGCAAATAGCTTGCCTGTAATAGGAGAATCCTTAGTCACGAAGCTCTCAAGTCTTGATGGTCTTCTCCTACCTATTATCTCCCACCACGTACAAATGGTTCTATTGGACACTATAATAAACTTGACATTAAACACTTTTCTTTCCAAATAGGAACTTACTGCAGATCCATCAATTATCACAGACTCCAATTTCAAAACAAATAGAAAAACCCGCTTTATTATTCATGGATTCATAGACAAGGGAGAAGAAACCTGGTTGGCCGATATGTGCAAGGTGAGACATGGTTAATCAATTAAGGGAAGATTGTTTCCAAAGTGATGATTGACAATGGGGCAGGCACAGGTTGCAACCAATCAGGACAAATGCCAGCCATTGTGACACCAGAGGATCACCTGACTTTCTTGGGGTCTCAAGGGGAGGTCCAAGAGGTGGTAGGGTGTGGAGAGGACCTGAGACAGTCAGGGCAGCAAGGTTGGCAAGCATTTGGTGGCTCTAGGTAGTGTTTGTTTAATAACTAATGCAGAGATATTTGAAAATTTTAGCAACAGATATTGCCATACTGATGCAATATTAGTTGTATTTTTAATAACTTAATTTTTTCAATAGGTTTTAATTTCTATGTGAAGAACTAAGATAACTTATTTGGCCCAAACTAATTGTTTTCCTTTGATTTTTACTTGCTACTCTTTGATCTCCGTTGGTAGCAATATCTAGGAAAACTGTGTAGGTTTTCATTTTCAGCTTCTGTTGTTTCAACCACAGTGATCCAATTTTCTTTAATTTGCCTTTGGCTGTGTGCCCATGATAATTAAGAATTAAAAGACAGAAAATCAAATAGAACAATCTTTCCTAGCAACTGCTGGTGCTTGAAGAACATTATCCTTGATTCATCTATTCTCCAAGCGTTAGTGGCCAGCGTGGCACGCAGGTGCAGTCATTCCTTCAGAGGTCCAAAAAACAAGGCACAAAGATCCACTTAAACACTTTTAATTTCAGGCCTGTCTATGACACAGCCAAAGGCTGGATTGAATCAACCCTATAGACTGTCTACTGATCCTGAAGACAGCCAAAATAAACGGTTTTCACTTCACAAGTTTTGAAAAATAATCAACAAAACCCTAACTTGTCTTCTAAAATAATTTAAGCTGATGATTATTGGGGGGAGGGTAGGAATAGATTTTTATACAACAATGACGGAAAAAGACAAAGTGATTCTTAGCTCAAAGGGAATGTAAATTTTCAGATATATGCACACAATTTATTTTTGAAATCCCCAAAGCCAATTTGTTTTCCTGGCATGATTTGGCTTTGACATCATGGTTGCTTTATGATGGAGAAACAAATGGATTAACCTAGAAGGTTAAAGGTCCTAGACTCTAGTTCTGACTCTATCCTTAGCTAACCATGACATTAGCAAATCATTTTCCCTTTTTGAAGATTTCTGTCTGTAAAATAAAAGAATTGGAGATGATTTCTAAGATTGCTTCATTCTTCTGAAAGTCTTCTTGGAAAAAGGTGGGGATCTGTATAAATATACATACTCCCAAACAAACGAAATTCCTGCCAGATCTAACGTTCATGAAACTATCATTGACCTGCATCAAACAAAGCTTCCAGTAGATATCTGGTAGGTTATGCTTTTATGCGAAGTAACTCATCTGTAATGTACGATAAAATATGTTCATCCAAAACTTTGATTAGTTTGTCCATCATGGGAAAGCTTACTCATTTACCTTCAGTATGTTTATTTAAGGGGGTCTTAACATAGCATTTCATTTATTCATTCATCCAATGAATACTTACTGAACACCTACTATGTGCCAGGAACTATTTGAGGCACTGAGGATACAGCAGTGAACAAAACATCCCTGGGATGCATTCTAGTAAGGGACAATGTCCTGAGACGCATTCTAGTAAGGGACAATGTCCTGGGATGCATTCTAGTAAGGGACAATGTAGGCTTATGACATTTATGATGCTCTAATGAGACAGTCCACTGTACCCCATTTTATACATCTCTTCCTGCAACAAATGTCTATGCATCTGTTACAGTAGATATCCCAAAAATACATTTCCCATTATGGTCAAACCCTCAATTTGGAGCCAATGTTAAACTTTAAAAGGAAATTCATATCCATAACAGACTAGAAGTTTTGTTCATTGTTTTGGGGTTAAAAATAAGCTTGATATTGTATAGGTCATGGAAGATATTTACCCTCGTTTTCAAATGTGTTCATTATTAATTAATGAATATCCTGAATTCTTTACTTGTTTATTGTGTCTGTTCCATCAGAACCTGTTCACAGTGGAAAGTGTGAACTGCATCTGTGTGGACTGGAAAGGTGGCTCCCGAACTGGTTACATGCAGGCCTCGCAGAACATCCGGATTGTGGGGGCAGAAGTGGCATATTTTGTTGAAGTTCTTAAGGTAACTACCTCTAGGTTTTATAAAAGTCCATGCACATTGCTCTCCAGATTCTCTTTTTAAAAATGCTGTAGACATTCCTCTACTGAGATTTGGCTTTCCCTGTGGTTGAAAAGAAAAACATAAAATCAATCAATCAATCTAGATTTGGGCTTCATCAATATGCCTCTTAAAGTCAAAACACTAGTTTTTTTAAGTGATGTTACTCAAGCAACCAGGTAGATTGTTTCTACCGAATTCCATCAGTATTCCTTTAATTTTACCATCTACTAAACCAAGTTGGTGTGATAATGTCAACTTCGAGATGAAACTACCATGGTTTTGTTTTTGTTTTAAATTTTTTTAACAGAAGCACAATGACACCAAGCTAACCTGCTTTGGTAGCTAAAACCTTAAAAAATGTTAATGTGCTTATGTAATTTCTTTCATTCTTATCTGCTAACTCATATATTTGCTTCGCCACCTCGGGGTAACAATTCCTCATACCCAGTAAGGGTTCCTCTAGGTAAAACAACACAAGAGAGCCCTACTTCCGCCAGCTTAAACATTAGACCAAATGCCATTTTCTATGATAACTGAAAAACAAGTCATGAAAATCAGTTGCTTTGAGGGGCAGCTTGTCTTCTTAAAACTCATGTTTTGTGAGGATCTCCTTCTGTGGCCATCTTGAAGTTTGCAATATTGGAAAACATTCTGAAGAAGTTTTCTTTCCAACAGTCAGCATTTGGGTACTCACTTTCCAATGTCCACATCATTGGGCATAGCCTGGGCTCCCACGCAGCTGGAGAGGCAGGAAGGAGGACCAACGGGACTGTTGGACGAATCACAGGTTGGTCAAAACAGTAAACGCTGAAAAATTAGACTCAGTGTAGCCTATATGGGGTCTAAAAGGATGGAAATTTGACATTTTCTGAATTGGGCCACACGATCAGAAATCAGTATGTTCTGAGGTTTTGTAAATTTTTTGCCGATACTGATCTTTGACCTACAGAGCCATATATATATATAAAAAAAAAAAAAAAAAAAAAAAAAAAAANTTCAGGCATTCACAAAGGAGAAAGTTTCATGAATAGAATAAATAACAGAATAAATAATTAATAGAATTAAACTCAAGGAACTCAAAAATGCATAATTAATTACATTCTGCTTCAATAGCAATTGATAATTAGCCCAATCCTCATTGACCACAAGCCAAGCGTTGCAGGGGACAGGTGGTCAGGCCAGGTTAACCAATTCTGCATGCTCTAGTTAGATAAAAAATAGCATTTCACAAACCTCAGACTGGTTGCATTTGGCCAATGAGGTCACATGTTGTATACACAGGCCCTAAATCAACCTTGCAATTTTATAGGAAAGACTTCGCTATCCTGGATCTGAGAGGTGACTATTTCGGGGAGCAACCACTTTCCTCTTCCATCGTCCCACTCTGTCTCTGACCGTCTGATTCTCTTTTTGATACTTTGGATAAACTGGTCACATTTGGGTTGGTGGGGGCATCTGGATGTCTAACATTAATTTGCTGAAGAGAACATTCTTTCTCATAATCTGTGCTCAACCAGGCACTCTGCAAAGCTGTCGTCCTGGTGACCATGAAAACCAAAGTCCTTGCCCTCGCAGGATTTTACAGTAGAATGGGGACTCTTTTATCCTGACCAGCTTTTAGGAGTCTCCAGAATCTGTCTCTTCCCTTATAACTGCTGTTATTGGCCAGGATTG
Source organism: Ailuropoda melanoleuca (assembly GCF_002007445.2). Classification (NCBI taxonomy): domain Eukaryota; kingdom Metazoa; phylum Chordata; class Mammalia; order Carnivora; family Ursidae; genus Ailuropoda; species Ailuropoda melanoleuca. The sequence continues at coordinate 115,692,352 of NC_048223.1, forward strand.
TCCCAGGGACTAAGCATCCAGAAGTAGAGCCAAATTCCATGGTTTGAGGAAAATTCACTATAATGCAAATAAAAAAATTAGACACAGGAAGTGTAAGAAAATGATAAGGTGTGGAAGAATTAGCTTATCTCTTTCCAGGTGTAAGTCATGGCTCCCGCCAATGCTTGCGCTTGGGTAGGTAATTAATGAAGAAAGGTCAGTGTGGGTGTACACTGATATTAACATGACATATTCTATTTACTTTAGGATTAGATCCAGCTGAGCCTTGCTTTGAGGGCACACCCGAATTAGTCCGTTTGGACCCCAGTGATGCCAAGTTTGTGGATGTAATTCACACAGATGCTGCCCCTATGATCCCCAACATGGGTGAGTTCTTCAATTCGTCTTCCACGAGTATTTTTTGAGTCCATGTATTAGAATGTTTTAGAGTGTTTTGAGTCTATACATCAACATCAACTTTCTCATATTTTAATATTCCTCAGGGTTTGGAATGAGTCAAACTGTAGGCCACCTAGATTTCTTTCCAAATGGAGGAAAAGAAATGCCCGGATGTCAGAAGAACATTCTCTCTCAGATTGTTGACATTGATGGGCTCTGGGAAGGTAAAACCTTTATGTGCATGAAGAGATTTTCTTAGGGGAAAACTTGTGTTTCATTTTCTGCTAAACTTGCTAAATATTTTGGTACAGGTCTCACATTTTCTACAACAAAGGACTTTTGACCCAAAATACAGACTTTCCACTGGGGAAAGTAGGCATGAGGAGACTATAGAAAGAAAATGTATTTGTAGTCAACTTTCCAAGAATCTAATTCAGGGAATGCATTATTAAGTCGTACTTACATCTACATGTACTTATCTCTTCCTTCTAAAGTTATTTTTCCATTTCATTTATGGCATTACCGTTAAAATCTTAAATAGTATTTCGCTTCTAATTGCATCACAAATCATAAATACTTCATAGATGATTTTGTCCTGTGATCACCATGAGTTCACACGAATTAGAAAAATCTATTCAGGGGCGCCTGGGTGGCACAGCGGTTAAGCGTCTGCCTTCAGCTCAGGGCGTGATCCCGGCGTTGTGGGATCGAGCCCCACATCAGGCTCCTCTGCTATGAGCCTGCTTCTTCCTCTCCCACTCCCCTTGCTTGTGTTCCCTCTCTCGCTGGCTGTCTCTATCTCTGTAAAATAAATAAATAAAATCTTTAAAAAAAAAAAAGAAAAAAAGAAAAATCTATTCAACAACCATGTTTTAATTGTGACATTAACTTGGAAAAATAAAATCTGTTGCTAATGTGTACTGTCTGATTTCAAAGGGACTCGTGACTTTGTGGCCTGTAATCACTTAAGAAGCTATAAATATTACTCTGATAGCATCCTCAACCCCAGTGGCTTTGCTGGATTCCCTTGTGCTTCCTACAGTGTTTTCACCGCAGTAAGTAGACTCCACATTATACCTAAAGAATTTTGTGACCATCACTTCTCGTGATGGGTGTAGTCCACTATACGTAACATGCATTCAGCGAGTGTCACTATATGATTGCCACATTACTTATACTTTTAATTATACATGTTTTTATCTTTAATTGAAGTATAGTTGCCATATATATTTATCATAATAGTGATGAGACATTGGAGAACTTTAGAGAAATGTTCTTGTATACTAAGATGTCCCATGTCTACCTTGTTCCCTATCACTTCAGTATGGATCAGGCAAATGTTCAAACTTGTTTTAGAAATAATTATAACAAAAAAAAAGTCTATGGAAATCTGAGCTATGGCTACAGGACGCTAATAAATATGGAAAACTTATCTGAAGTGCTGACCCTATAAAACTATATCATTATGTGCATGTGGATATGTCTGTGCGGTCTCATAATCGCCAAGTTTTTGTTTGCTTGCTTGCTTATGAGTTTTCATCTTGTTGGGTATTCACTAGGTATCTGGGTTAGAATCCTTAAATGTAATCTTGAAAATGATATATCCATTGCCTGTTAATTTTTATTGCTCTTCCTTTCACTACAATTTTTTCAAATAAACATACACAACCTATGTCATTTAATAAATAAAATTTTAAGTAACACACCAGGTGAAGTCATAATTATCAAGATGTATAACTTAGTGCTAAAGAGAAAGGATCTGAAACCTGATTTCATCATTAAATGGCTGAACAATTTGGACAAAATATTTAACCTCTCTCTAAGGCAGTTTTTTCATTTCTAAATGTAAATAATAATGGTAGACTCCGTTGGTTTGGTGGGAGGATTTAATGAGATGATACCTTTTAGTTCCTTAGCTCAGAATCTAAAATATAATAATTCACATTCAACAACTGTTGGCTGTGGGGGTGGGGGGTTTCATGGTTTATTCACAGTACAGCTTATATACACAACGAGCTCACCACCCCCTTTCTTTGGTTTAACTTTATTTTTGTTGTGTTCCCAAATCCCCAATCTCTAGATAATGGGGAAAATAAGGAAAGAAGCTTTAGGTTTCATTCAGTTAAAATTTAGTCTGGTTCAGTAATATAAACAGCCCTTTCAGGTGATACTCAGACACTTTTATAAGAAAAAGTTGTCAGTTTTGCATATTTCTCAGCCTTTGGACCCCTTTATCATCTTCTCTCCAAGCTGGTATTGGGCACAGTGATCATGGTGGGGATGGTCCGTGTGTGTAGAGCAGAGGGGAGGACTTGGGGGTCTGCATTATTGATGGGTGTGTACCTAGGGTCTGCAGATAATGTCTAGGTACATTTACTCTTCTGGCTTGGCCTACTTCCCCGTATGGCTCTGGCCATTCCTGACTGGCTCAGTCTCTACTTAGCTTTTGCTGGATGCAGACCCTAAGACTTGGCCCAGTCCCCGTCTGGCTCACTGATCCAAGAATCTGCCCCTTGCCTCTTCTGTGGAGCAGGATTGCCCCTCCACTGAAGGAATTGTGATGTTTGTCCTTCCCACTCTGTTTCTCCCTCTTCCTCTCTTCTTCCCATAATTCCTGGCCCAGAAAGAGGACATTTTCCTAAGTCACACAGCTAAGACTTAAAGGCCAACTGGGGCATTTTCTGTTCTCATTAGGAGAATTCTGAGATCTGAATCCTTCAGACCTTAATATGCTAAAGCGGGAGCTAAAAAATTTGAGAAAAACCTGACTCCTAGTGGGTCCTATTTTGCATATCGGAGATGATTATCACCCCTTGTTCTTTCTTTTGCCATCTTTCTAAAATAAATTCTAACCATCTGTAGGCAAATGGATGTCTTGAGCAACTTACAGAGGCAAAAGAGAAAAGATTAAAATACATGTATAAATATATCTTTAAATTCCCTTTTTGTGTGATTTTTATGTTTTTGTTAGTATTGTGTTATTTAACAGTCAAATTTGTCATTGTAACTAGGGAAATGCATTTTTTACCTTTGCTGAAACACTATGAAAGTCATCTTTTGCCATCATGACAGAATTGGCTTTAGAATATTTGAACTGCAACCACAGGTGGAAAAAGATGGCGTGCTATTAAAAGGAAGAGTGTCCTCATTCATCATTTGTTAATTTCCCCTAGAACAAGTGCTTCCCCTGCCCAAGCGAAGGCTGCCCGCAGATGGGTCATTATGCTGACAGATTTTCTGGAAAAACAAACGGAGTGAACCAAGTATTTTATCTCAACACTGGTGACGCCAGCAATTTTGCCCGTAAGTCTCTTATTACATGTGCCTTAAGTTCATAATGCTATGTATTTCATCATGTTTGGTGAAAATGTGTGACATTGCTCTTCCATACAAAAGTTGTAAATGCTCCTTCCAACGTGGAAAAATTTTCAAAAGCCATCGTGCTCAATGTAAGTCTAGCTCATTGGGGTAACAGAGTAGAATTTGGGGGCCTGAACTAACGATGATAGAAAAATGAGTTTCTTCATATTTGATTCTGGTGCTGAATTCAGGAGGCTTCTTCCGCTCCAGACTCGTCCAATGCAGTCAGAAGTTTCCCTAAAGCAAAATTCTGAAGTTTTGTACAAGCAGAAAAGTCATCCAGGAGAGAGATGGCAGAGGTTGCAGGAATGGTAGGGAGTTGACAGATTTAAGAGCTGTTAGGTTGGTAGACTCCGTGGGTGATAGAGATTAAAGGATGCAGGGATGGATGGTGAGGCATGTTCCTTCCTGGGTCACAGAGGAAGAAAACTATTTAGACTGGAGTCAGTGGGGTTGGCTGCACTGTAAAAACTAAAGCCAGGTTTTATTCCCTCCTCAGTTTGGCCAGGCTAGCTCTAAATGGCATAAACTGCTAGTTAACTATTGACTAGTACCATGAAGTGGTTACCATAACTTAATACATTTCCAATGGCAAGGGAAAGCTGAATTATAGAATTTTTTAAATAAATGCAGACAATTTAGACAAAAAGACAACAGGACTCTAAATTGTGATAACTCATGAAAATAGGTAAAATAGTACTTACTATGAAAATAGTAAATTGAGGTGCACCTGGGTGGCTCAGTCAGTTAAGCATTTGACTTCAGCTCAGGTCATGATCTCGGGGTCTTGGGATTGAGCTCCACGTCGGGCTCCCTGCTCAGCAGGAAGTCTGCTTGTCCTTCTGTCCCTCCCCTGACTTGTGCTCTTTCTCTCTCTCAATAAATAAATAAAAATTTTTTAAAAAGAAAATAGTGAATTGATGAAAATGTCATGCTCTACCCTTTTCCCAGTTTTTTTTTTTAAGATTTTATTTATTTATTTGACAGAGATAGAGACAGCCAGCGAGAGAGGGAACACAAGCAGGGGGAGTGGGAGAGGAAGAAGCAGGCTCATAGCAGAGGAGCCTGATGTGGGGCTCGATCCCAGAACGCTGGGATCACGCCCTGAGCCGAAGGCAGACGCTTAACCGCTGTGCCACCCAGGCACCCCCCCACACTTTTTTTTAAATTTTATTTATTTATTTTATTTTAGAGAGAGAGAGTGGTTCAAGCTGGGGAGGGGCAGAGGGAGAGAGAGAGAGAGAGAGAGAGAGAATACAGAGAGAATACCTAAGCAGACTCCACACTGAGGGCAGAGCCGGACACAGAGACCTTAATCCCATGACCACGAGGTCATGACCTGAGCCAAAACCAAGAGTTGGAGGCTTAACCCACTAGGCCACCCTGGTGCCCCTTTCCTACTTTCTTTTAAGATAAAGTTCTTATAATATTCAAAAATAAATTGTTGGGTAAAGAAATTGAAAGCAAAATATATGACTGACGTATATTACTTGACATCTATTGACTTTGGAAAGATTCTGTGCTCTTCCCCTGGCCCCATGCCTAGCTTCTGAACATTTAGATAAAGGAGACTATTTGATTAGAAGAACAACCAATACTATATATAAATTACTCAAAATTCGGCAGCAGTGACATCCAAGTTAGCCTGTTTTTGGTGTATCTTCTCTACAAGCTGACAGTTTGCAAATATTTTCCCCCTGTGCAGGTTGGAGGTACAAGGTAGCTGTCACACTGTCTGGGAAGAAGGTTACAGGACATGTGCTTGTTTCTTTGTTCGGAAATAAAGGAAATTCTAAACAGTATGAAATTTTCAAGTGAGTACAATGTTACCCTGCGCCCCTTAAATGTTGGAATCCTTTGCACATATAATGCAGGTTATGGACATTCATAACTATGTGGGAGTACAGCACCACCACACATCCTTCCAAGGAGGGGTCGTTTTATCTTGCACCTTAGTACATTTCAGAATTCTGTTTCTGAATTTTTTCTCTGCTGTTTCCTGAGAAAACCATTGACATTTGGTTTGATGCATGGCACCTGATTTATAATCAGTAAAAAATTATTCTGCCCACAAAACAACCAGGAAAAAATGATACGATGATGTCATCGTTTATTAAGTTGTAGGAGGTTTATGACTAAAACATATCTGAAGTTTTATTGAAGTAAGGGTGGCTTTAAAGTTAATATGAGTTATTGTTGGCAACTGACCTGTCAGTGAGTTGGCACACATGTCTGCATTTATTTAATACATTAGAATAGCAAATGTGCACTGTAAGCTTGTTTTAGAAACATATACACATATATGTATATTTTTGTATGCTCACGTATGTTTTCATTAACTTCTCAACTCCCAAGGGGCACTCTCCGACCAGACAGAACGCACTCCAATGAATTCGACTCTGATGTGGATGTTGGAGATTTGCAGAGGGTTAAATTTATTTGGTACAACAACGTGATCAATCCAACTCTACCCAGAGTGGGAGCTTCCAAGATCGTGGTGGAAAGGAACGACGGAGTATCGTAAGTAATAGAAACCCAAAGAGATTTGCGGTACTGAGCCACCCGTGCTTTCCCCACTGGAAGTCTACTTTAGGTTCAATCTGCAACAGCGTTTCCCCTAAGCCATGGTCACAGTGGCTTCCTAGTACCTCCTGTTTCTTTAGGAAAAAGAGCAGAACTTTCAGAGCATAACTTGGAGAGATTTGTAGATGAGTATGTGTCATTTGATGCAAGTTAAGTGTTAAATTGAGAAACTGGCTTCATGACCCTGAGATGAAAAGAGTGATTTCATTTAGCAACTGTGCCTTGTGTTATGTGTCTGACAGCAGGTCATTGGTTCCCTGGGGGGAGGGAATATGGGAGGGGACAAAGAAGAGAGATTACCAAGGAATAGGAGAGTAATTTGGGGTAATGGATATGTTTACCCTTTTGATGGTGGTAATGGGATGGTGGTACTATTCTTGTCTCCATCAAAGAGAATTAAATGAACCTCAGTGCCATAATTCGTAGGCAGGGAATTTGACTCCAGCACTTTCTTAACTACCACAAAACAAATTCAGTTCACCTTTATTCATATATAGATCGTGTGTGCCCTTCATGTCTTGTGTCCTTTAGCACTAGTGTTTAACCTTTAATTTTCTATTTGCGAGTCTGCCAGCCCTCAGACCCCAGGGAGGGAAAATGAAGATGAAAAGAAGAGAGCCACTTCCGAGCACCTTTTATGTGCCAGGCACTTTGCACATGCTTATATATGTTATTAAAGAAAATTAGCTCCCAAACAAACTAACTTTTGTTCAGTCTTAATGAGTAATGCTAATCATTTCAATTCAGTGATTGAATGGAATTCAGTTATTGCCAAGTAAATGTAACACCAGGACCTCAGAAATTTCCCGGCTGAATTCTTATCACGCTGCTGACCCTACTCTTCCTCAGCTGCATTGATTGACGATGTGCCAAGTGCTTAGTAGATGCTTTAGGATATGACACATGACCGCGCCCTGTCCTTAGGGGCGTCCAATGACACTTCCTCTCTCTACTATTGCACAGCTATGAAAGAACATCGGAAAGGAGAATTCAGTCCTTTATACAGAAGAGGTCTGTGTTCCCTTGGCCAATGTCTGGTCTCGGGCACAGGGAGTGGCTCTCGCTCGGACTGGGGACA